>NC_138450.1:15222500-15447500 GCF_040668555.2 Bombus flavifrons
ATCGTATGTGCTGCTGAAGCACCAACGCGTTGGTAAATTTCTTGTGACAAACGGGGCACTGATGCAACATTCTGAGCGGCGGTTTCGCCCTGTGGACGCCCATGTGAGTCTTTAAGTTACCCTTGGTGGTAAACGCCCGGCCGCAGATCTTGCACTTGAACGGACGCTCGCCCGTGTGAGTCCTGTAATGCATCTGCAGTGCGCTCTTGCAGGACAGCACACGGTGACAGATAACGCACTGGTTAGGATCGGACAGCTTGTGCTCGATGTTGTCGACCAACTGCTGTAACTTGGACGTTTCCGAGGTCTTGGTTATCTCGATCAAACTTTCCCAGGAGTTGTCGTTGCTGCCCGGCCGTGGCAACAGACTGGAATAGATAGCCGGATCCTTGGCCGGATCGATCATCTCGTTGGTAGAGACGGCGGCGGACGCGTTTACGGCTGGTGGTGCGGCGTGATGGGGTATTTGATGGTGCGCCGGTGGCCCTGGGAACAGAATTCCCGCGAACGATGTTTGAAGGCTTCCACTGCTCGCGCTACTACTCGCAGGGGAGGCGCCGGGATACGCGACAACGTGTTGCGGCAAACGATTGATTGTTCCACGACCGGACAAATTCTCCGGCTGCTCCTCGATCTCCTCGTCGACTTCCATGTCGCCGTCTCCCTCCAGTCGACCGCTCATCTTACTGTCCATGCTACAGTCTTCGTAAGTCTGCGGTTGAGAGGGTGGATTGACGGAGGATTGGGGTGAATTTAAATACCGTCTGGTCGTCTCCTCGAAATCCTCGCTCTCCTCCTCCGTGGGCTCCTCGGCCTCCTCCGGCTCTTTCTTCGGCGTTATCCTCTCGGTCGGTTCCTGGCTCATAGATCGTTGCTGTCGCTGGTATTGTTCCTGCATAGGCGATCGCTGCTCCAGCTTCATCTCGTCCATCTGCTCGAGCTGCTGCTTTTGATGATGATGTTGTTGTTGTTGTTGTTGTTGTTGTTGTTGGTTGTGGTGGTGATGGTGGTGATGGTGATTGTCGTGAAAGGAATGACGAGAATTGGACACAACCGCGGGGGAATGTGGCGAGGTGGTCGGGGCAGTGGTAACGGGCTTGCTCAGGTTCTCCGGCACGTCCTGATCGTCCCGATGAGCGACAACCGGCGATCTGTACAAGGGTGGCATACCGGGAAGGGCTAAACTGAGCGGCAAGGGCGGCTGAGGAGGTAAGAAACCGTGCGCTGCCGCCGGGTGAAAAGAGGGATGGTGAGAAGGTGGTGGCGGCGGCGGTGACGGCATCGGTCTCTGACCGGAGGCGATTTGTTGTAGCAAGGGTGGGTGGTACTTGTCCAGGTGTTCCGGAACGGGATTCGGGTTCATCTTAACATGTGGAAACTTGGCCGTATGCCTCTGGAAGTGGACCTTCAGGTTCCCTTTCGTGGTGAAGCGGCTGCCGCAGACGTTGCATTTAAAGGGTCGCTCACCTGTGTGCGATCGTATGTGGATCTGAAGCGCCGAGTCGCTGCCGAACACCTTGCCGCAATACCGGCATCGGTGCTTGAAGAATGGCTCGCCGCGACCGCTACCGGACTTTGAATCGTACGGGGAGAGACGGGAGCCTTTTCCACCCCTGAACGCCAGCTCGTCGGCCAGGTTATTCGCCAGAAGTCCCTGGCTCGCGTTGTCCAGCACCTCCTGCGCTCTCTTCTGCAGCATCTCCAGGGTGTTCGGCTCGTGCAACGGTGGCGGATCGGTGTTGGTTATGATGGACGAAGCTAGGGAAGAACTGATCGAACAGAGAGGCGGTATCTGATGAGACATCGGCATCTGGCTACTGGTACTGGTAGTCGAGGTCGTGCCGGTCGCGTTCGACGAGGCCAACGGGATATTCAACGGGGACGCGCTGCTGGTCGGCGTCGGTCTTTCCTGAGCCAGGTTCGGCGTCACGGGAGCCGGCGAGGTTTGCCGATGACTCGGTGGACGCGACGACGGAGGCGACGTTAGGCTCGACAAAGGTTTAGGCTGGATGATCGGCGACGGGGATATCTCCTTGCTATCCGACGGCTCACCCGGGCCTTGCTGCTGCACCGACTGATTGTGCGTGATGGACAGTTGCTGCTGCAGTTGGCTGATCAGCTGCAGTTGAAACACTTGCTGATGTTGCAAGGTGTACAGGGTGCTTTGAAGCAACGCCAAATCCTGCAGAGCGGCCTCGCTGTCCGCGCCTCCGGCCAACGCCGTCGCCGCGAACTGAGCCACCGCCACTTTCGTGTTCTGCAGAGCTTCCAGGGTGACGTGACTAGTTCCAGCGGGCGGGAACAGGCTGCCAGCAGCGCCACCTTCTACGAAATTGTTGTTGTTCTCCGCATCCTGCCTGTGATGCATCTGTTTGCGCGATCCTTCCTCGTCGTCCTCTTGCTCGTCCTGCTCGTCCACGCCTTCCTCTTCATCCTCCTCCAGAGCGTCTTCCTGATCCTTGTCGTCCTCCTCACCCTGATGGCACCTGGATGCCGTGAGGTCCACCGCTTCGTCTCCGCCGACTCCTCCACCGCCACTCTCCTCGCCATCCGACGTAAACTCATTGTCTTCACCTGCAATACACACGTGACACCGCGATTAGCTTTTAGCGATTAGTTTCTTCCCAACGTTAAATATCCTACGAATATTCTATATTGTATCTTTTCCTATGTACGGCGACGAGCAAGAGACGTAGAAGCCAGATCGAGCTACTATCCGTGTAGCGAGGACGACATCAGCGCGAAGAAACCGTGCCAAAGTATCATCTGTATTCAACGTTCAAATCGTTTGTGAGTATCGCACTAATGACGAAAAAAAAAAATATATATATATATATATATACAAAGCATCGGTCGTTCGAGATACCGTGTGTCGTGTGAATTTCAAATAGACAGTTCAGCGCGTTACCGATGCAGCAAGAAGCATTCGACGAACCAACTTTACATACGTATTAAGTAAGACGAGTAGGGGTATATGGTACGCGTGGAAGCGTTGCACGATGCATCTTCCTTATTCCAAGTGTAATCATCGATCCGGAAGGTTCGAACATGTACACGCTTCTCGCGGGAGAAACTTGGTTGGTCGTACAATTTTCACAACGTATGAGAAACGAGAATATGCGCGACAAGTTTCGTCGTTAAAGACGCGAACGTCCAAGACCTGGATTTTCATGCTCGACAACTGGAACGGATTGGTAAGAAGGTGTTGGACCGAGCAAAACGTTTTATCGTTCGTACGTGACGAGTATGACGAATAGCTTATCGATCGATCGGGCTGAATCGATTACAAATATCGATTGACAACGCCATTTTGCTACGAACGATAGAGAAAAATTGAGTTTAATAAAATAAAAAAAAAGAAAGAGAAAAAAGAAAAGGAATTTTCTAGATAGCCTACAGCGATAGTTTGAATATTTTACAAGCGTTTTACGTACTTTAGGTCGGTCGAGCTTGCAGCTTGCAACATAGAAACGTGAGAAGGTAAACGTTCGTCGTATCAAGTCCGATTCGAGACGTTCGATCGATCCAAAGATTTCGCAATATCGAGAATTTGTACGTTTCAATTCGATAAGAAGGGATAAGAATAGGAAAGTAACGAACGTCACCAGCTGGAACCAGTTTAACGGTCGAAGACGAAAGCTCATAAGGTTTCGCTTCACGACTAATGCGAACGCTCGCCAAGGCTGGAACGGGCCGAACGCTTGGCAAGTCGGCGCGTCATATTTAAAATGTACGGTGTCGCGGTGAAACCGAGGCAGAATGATTAATCGGATTCGTTCCGATTTTATTTACCACCCAGGCTTACCGACACCGGATAGAAGATGGCGTTCGTACGATCGGCGCGCACGATTTTCCGTTCTTGAAAACGTGGACGCGAGAAATGTAACGAACCGCTGGATACGGGCACAAACGAGAGGAAAACAGCGGCAAAGGGGCCCGTGACGAAAAACTCAGTGGAGAGAGAGGATCGTGCACGTTCGCGTCGATGATAAGAAACGACGGCACGGCGATTGGTATTCCGGAGCGCGGCGCGCGAACCCCACACCGCTGGAAACTTTTAATACGCGCACCGGGGCCAATGAAAAATGGAAATCGCTCGATTACTATTCCCGGCGGACCAGTCGGACCCGTTCGAATCGCACCAGTTACAACGTTTCATTCGCCACCCGATGTAACCATCCACTAGAAAACTCCGCAACCTCCAACTCGAACAACTTTCCATCACTCGTAGTACGCGAGACGAACTTTTCTCGAACGGGGAAAACGTAGAATGAAACGTGGAACGTGATCTTCTCTGTGACGGGAAAGAGAGGGAAAGGGAGAGGGAGAGGGAGAGGGAGAGAGAGAGGGAGAGGGAGGAAGATGGAGAGGAGAGTGGGGGGAGGGGGCAGAGGGACCAGAGGGGCCGGAGAGGCCGAAGAGGCCGGAGAGGTCAGTGGGGAAAGAGGGGCCGGAGGAGCCAGAGGGGCCAGAGGAGCCAGAGCGGCCAGAGAGGTAGACAGAGGGAGGGCGAATTTGCGGGAAGTCGTCGGCGCGGCGTGGAGATGCGTTCAAGGTCAACGGTTGCATACCGGAAAATCGTGCGCACGAGAGTCTGGAGGGTCCGCAGATGCTCTGCTTGATGCCGCGGCATTCGAGGCGGCGCGTGATGCTCCATCTCATGAGCTGCATGATTGCACGGGTTCGCGGAGCAGGAAGCTCGTGCGTGGCGCCGACTCGCGGAGGCGCGTGAAAGTTGCGCTGCGTTTCGGCCGGACGTCCGCGTGTCGAACGATGTCATCCGGCAAGGACGAGAGAGAACCGACTGATCGCTCGGTAAAGAGCCGGCCTGGGCGTAGGTAGCGTCGCGTCGCGCAACGTCACGCGTCACCCTTTCCCCCACCCTGTCCTCCCGCGCTCACCCCCACTAGCTGGCCCTCCCTCCACCGCGCGCAAGCTTCTATACATACGCACGGTTATGACAAGGAAGGCGGCGCGGTTCATAAATCAGGGGGTAAGAGGCGGGGCCTCGCCGAACCACTCAGCGCCCGGTTATTAATTATCATACAGAGGGAACCCCTTCTTCGCCGGTTCCACCTACGCCGAACCGACTTCCGGATCTACGGCTTCGTTGCGTGCGAACCGGCCACCGGAGTCATACGCTGCACGCGTCCGCTTTTCATTTCGCTCCCCGCGAGCCCAGTCGCTCGGCTGCCACGGGGACGGGGGCGGGGGAGGCAGCGGAGTGTGAGACGATGCCGCTCGTCGAATAGACTCCCTTTGGTCCTCTGGAATGCGTCTAGAGTCTAGACGTCTCTCCTTTCTTCTTTTCTTTCTCTTTCCCTTCACATTTCTTTCTTTCTCTCTCCTCTCTCTCTCTCTCTCTCTCTCCTTTCTCTCTTCTTCCACTTTTACTTCTCTTTTCTTCCACAGGCGATTCTCGATTCGAACACACAGCACTAAAAGATTCGAGAATCTGGCGGTGAAAAAGGAGCCACGTATACTTTGCTTGGAGAAATGCTTCTGAGACGGAGGTGCTTAAAATAACGGGAAGACAGATTGCTACTTATCGACGCCTTCTCCGTGCCTCTGACGTTTCTCCATCGTTTCGTTATCTTCCGGTTAGTCTCGAGATTCTCGGAATCGTCAATGGATACGACCTTTTACAAATTATTCCAGTCTCGTTTTGCTTTTTTTTTTACCAGAAACTGCGTAGCACTTTCTAGTTTGCTAGTCGCGACCAACGCAAATATCGACTTTCCATTTTCATCGACGACCAATCAAAATTCAAATTATTTTCATCTTCGATTGTCCTCGAAGCGGCAGCAAGATAACCGTACTAGGCCGTATTAGGCCTGCGGCGTGCTGCTTTCGCTTCGAATCAGCACGACGTTCTTCGAAAAAGCTGTCCGGATAGATTTATCTCGATGTTTGCCGATAGCGAGGAACAGCGTCGAAGAAACAACGATGCTCGAATTTAAAGGAAACCGACTTCTTACCGTTTTACTCGAGAAACGGAAAGCTCGTTTTATCGTTTGTCTCTTCGACGCGTTAAACAATTTTACAAACGTATTTAGTTTCCTGTAATTTCATAAGCAGCGACGAACGACGGTCGACGATTTGGGCACGAGACAACGCGTGACAAATCGAAGATCGACGACCAGACACGAGAGTCTGAATTTCCTATGAATTAATCGGCTGGTAACAGGCTTCGCACGGGCGACGAACGAAAGCGGACTGGCTAGAGCGTAGCTTTTCGAACAAAGAAACAGCTGGCCGCGTCGAACGCAACGACTCGATAGAGAACCTTACTGGATTATCTATACTGGCCATAAAATAGCTTTAATTCGATTACTCGTTATCGGGCGCGAACACCGGTATTTCGTACGGCTTCGTGAACAGCTTTCGACCTCTCGAACACCATCTACCAGCCTGCTTTACCGTCCAAACGTTATACGCTTCGCCATCTCGAGCAGACTTTTGCTTCTACGTTCGATTCGTCACTTTCCAAATGCCTGAAATTAACCCTGATCGTATACAATACGTTCGATTACCGATAATCATCGGACAATCCTCGCTTGTTCGGCAAACATAAATCACGCGACATCGTATCGTAAGAATACGCAAGGAATTTAGAGAAATTTGTAAATTTTAGAAACGTTGTCACGTTGCGCGTTATCAATTTCTCAAGTAAAAGATCGCCTGGTGCAAATTGCCCGCGACTACGACGTCCTCGGTTTCCATTCTATCCATTCGATCCAGAGAAATCCGAAACTGTCGGTGAAATCAAGTTGCATCGTTATCATTCCCGAAGCAACGAAAATCAACTCGATGAAACGCCATTGACAAAAACAATTGCAGGGATAAATCGGAAAGAACGCGGGGAACGTATGACAACGAGGAGAGCGCAGGTGGTTGCAGCAGGGGTTCGAACGTGATTCTTTGCTTGGACGAGCAGCTTTCTGCAGGTCAAAAGTACGTGCAGGCCTTCGGCCAGTGGTTACGCAACCTTCCGTTCGACTGTCTCGGCCCGTGCCGCGAGCGACCGAGCGACTTTTGTCGAACGAACGAACAACCTTGGGCCTCGGCCGGATGATTTACGCTCGGCAGTAAATCATAAACCGGAGGAAAGCCGCGCTCCAGCGGAGGCTAACGAGCCCCTGGGCTCCGCGACAATGCGAAAATGGGTCGGAAGTCATAATTCACGTCGAAGGAGTAGCAGGAGCAGCAGCAGGAGCAGCAGCAGGAGCAGCAGTATGAGCAGCAGCAGGAGCAGCAGCAGGAGCAGCAGTAGGAGCAGCAATAGGAGCAGCAATAGGAGCAGCAATAGGAGCAGCAGCAACGGTAGCGATAGTAGTTATTCCGCTTCCTTTAACCGAAGAGTATAAACATCTCGCTTGGAACAAACTACGAATTCGCCTGGAGGAACACACCGATAGACGGTTCCTCTCCGACAGTTTCACTACGGGCCAGAGCGGATAGCTAACGCCTTGCAGCCTGGAAGACACTTCCTGTCCGGGGGAATCTTCGATCTCTCCGCTGACGAGGTTCCTTGAAATTTACGGCCACTGCTACACGGCTTGCTGCACAGGCTAATTTCCCGTCTGTTGTGGTTAATTTCGCGGATGGATCGAACGATGCGTCTTACGTTCCACGAGATGGATATCGATCGACATAGATCCTATAGAGATGGAGATTCGTTCACGATCGAAGGCGATCGGTTCGAGATCGGTTCGAGATCGGTTCGGGATCGGTTCCAGCTGTAACTATATTCCCAGACCGGATATAGACGTAGGACGTAGGATAGAGGCAGCGAGAAGACCAGAAAGCAAAGAAGCGGTTTTTCCAGGAAGCAAAGGGGTTGGTGCATCCTGTGGAGTACAAGGTCGCGGGACAAAGGAGGCCGATCGATAAAAGCAGCGAGCGAAGAATCGTTGCGGGGGTCGTTGCTCGCTCTCTCTCTCTCTCTCTCCCACCGCCTCTCCCCCTCCCTCTGCCTGTGGAGCGTAGAGTCACGGCGCATCGGTGCCGAATACGAAAGGGATTCGTACTCGTAGTGACGGGGTCGAGTCTCGTTTAAATAAGTTAGCAGCGCGGTTCGGCGCGGCGCCGCGGCACGGCACGGCGGTGTGACGGCGTGGCGACGACGAGAGGCGGCGGAGGCGGCGGAAGACAAGAGGGAGGCAGGGAAGAGATAGAGGAGGAATGAGAAATGAACGGGGAAAGAGAGACGCCGAGGGAAATTGCACGTGGCGGGCCGCGATTGGCTCGCACCTGTCTCCTCGGACCGCCCTCCTTTACCCGGGATCGCATGCCTGCGTACCTAATACGCTTTCTTACTCGTTGCATACGCGGCTGCTTGCACCGCGTGCATGTGAATACACACTTTCTCACCGGGGCCAAGGTATTCGTGCCGTGTAATGAACCACCACCGCCCGGTTTGCCTCCTCCGCCTCCCACTTCGCCGCTCCGCCGCTCCGCCACTCCGCCACTCTGCCACTCCGCCGCGCCGAGCCGAGCCGAGCCGATCCGTCGCAGTCGCAATCGCCGTCCCCGGGAGTGGGGTACCGGAACAACGTGGAGGGGTATGGGAAGGTTTTCCTCGGCGAGCAAAGGACAGACGATAGTACATATTATACTTTTGTGCGGGCCGCGCCGGGGACGGTGGGGGCGGCAGCCAGGCATAGCCGCGGTTGCACACGGTTAATCTATCTCCGGGTAGACACTAAAGCGCAAGATGGAAGTCTCCTTCCATTACGATTGCCATATTTGCAACTCCGAGCCCCCCGTCCAACACCCCGCTCGCGATCTTCGCGACCGGGTTCCCTTTGTTCGCGAGTGACTGCTGTCGGCTCGATGAGTTACGGCCGGATCGTTTTTCTTCTTCGCTGGGGGCTCGATCTTCGCAATGGGATACGTTGCCACAAGGCAGAAGGGGTATTTTACCGCGACCATCGAGTGCCGATTCCTTCGATTCCTTCGATTCCTTCGATTCCTTCCACCGTTAAATGGCAATCGTTCTGCTCGTGGCAATGGTAGCTCGATATCGCTACGTGTTTTTCGAAGCACCCAGCGTATAGCGTATACCTACGTGTAGTTAGTTTGCAAGGCAAAGTCCTATAATAACGTGACAAGCGAATCGGTATATACTTTCTCAATGATGTATACGATGTATTTCGCTAGTAATTTTTCATCTCTTAGTCGGCAAATTATGCTTTTTAAACTCGATCGGTCCGTAGTAGCGAAATAGCTTGGAAGTTTCACGAAGCTTTACAGCAGTACCGCAAGGTAGTTGTTCGATGGGTTGCAGAGAATTTCGCACGGTCCATAAAGAAATCCGAAGAAATGTGCCGACCGCTGGCCTCGAAAGACCAAGCCCATTCGCGGGGCTCTTGAATTATCGTAAATCATGTGACACGTGGTTCCTAAGAACGGCATGACAGAGAGCAACAACGTTGCCCGTAACGTAGCCCAGGAGGAGGTCTCCTCCTAGCTGTTGTATAATATTTATCGTTTAAAAGAGACGAGACCGCCGACAAGTTGCGAGTCGACTGTAGTAAAATCAAGCGAGCGATATTCTTGTAAGTTGAAAAACACAGCGTGGTGAACGCCTAAAAAAAAATATCATGCCTACATATGTATACAGTTATACGAATACGCAGCTACGTGTTCGAAATTACGGACGAAGATAGGTTTATCCCCGATCGAGGACAACGATCCTCGACGAACTTTTCGTTTCCCAACAAGCCGATCTACCACCGCCAGGACAAAGTTGCGATAAACTGTACACGCGTATCTTCTCGCGAAACTTTCCGCAGGACTACGCTCTTGTTCTCCGGCTGCCTGCTCGTACGAAAACCCCGCCGATTGCCAGTTCTCTCGGTTAGACACGTTCTCGTCCCTCCTCGTCTCAAATCTCCGACGTTTTCATCGCGCGAGTCTGTAGCTGGAGTTATTGCGATCCGCGTGTTTGTTAGGCGATCAGTAACGCGTTAACCGTGTCGAGGCTTTGTTATCTTCGAACGAAGGCAGCTCAGAAAGAAAAACACCGTCTGCCCAGCATGAAGTAATAAAGAACCTCGCGAGTCGGCGCAGCGCGACGACCTGGCGAAACAGGCAGGGAGGGGGAGGTGGGGCAAGAAGGTGAAAGAGGAAGGTGAAGGAGGTGGAGGTGGCCGCGAAAAAGGGGGGTCGAGAGGGAGAGCGAAGATCGTTCGGCGACCTGTTAAGTAACCAGCAGATTTACAGGACTCTATCTTATCGACCAGCCGCGTACACCGTGCCTCGGTCTGTACGCTTATTTATTCGTTTGCAAATGAATAAAGAAGGCCGATCGATGCTCGCGGACCGGAGCTCAGAACGCTACAAGTCGCTGCTATGGATTCCAATCTAGAAGTAGAAGTTTGTCGGGTCTTCGAGCAGGAGGGGGGACGAGTCCAGGTCCGGGCATGTCATACGCGAAACCCTTATCTCGTTCGGGCGAAATCATGATCGTTCCTCGCGCCAACTTCCCCGTGGGACAGCCAGCTACACCAATTCACGGCCGCAACACCGAGTGTGAGAGGGTTTTAATGTTACCGCTGCTCGGACCGGGGAATTTATCGTTATTTGTAATCGCGGCCGGTCGAGTTTCTCGGCGGTTCGCCTTTCGGCGGCCCTCCGGGGCGTACACCCTTTGTGTTGCCCGAGCGATCGCAACTCTCTCTCCTTCCCTGTCGAACTGCGATCGCCCGGTCCGTGTGCATGCGGATCCGCGCGAGCCCGTGGACCGCGTGAAAAATCCATCGATATCGCCGTACACAACGTACAGACTCGCGGTTAACGCGTTTATCTGCCCGGACGAGGAATCAATTTCGATCTAATCCTGACCAACGGTACTTTGCTCGTCGTGCACTTACACCGCCTCCAAGAGACTGGCGGGTACCTGTGTACCTCGACAGCCAACCAAGACTCGTTTACAATCGAGCGATCGATGCTTTCCGTGTTTCTCCGATTTTCGGTATCCTCGGACTCTAACGATCATAACCCGGACTCTAGGCGATCGTTAATTTCTGCATCTATTACCTACGTCTGGCAACGTTTCGCAATATTTTCATCCATCCAGCTTGTTTCTTCGAAGCATCGTTTTCGCTAACCCGTTCCTCCAACGTTCCTCGGACAGAGTTCGACGGCACTCGAATTTTACAAATCTTATTTTCTTCCAATGCTACTGCGTTTATATCGAACGACATCTACGTTTGTCAAAGTTACGCGAATGTCCCGATGATTCAACGTGCTTCATTCGCTATACCGCGAATTTTTACGCATATTTAAAAAACTACAAGCTAGATACTTATTTCACGTTTATCGAATCTCTATGTACGTGCATTCCGTGTTTACATTTTGCACCTACAAAGATTAAGCAGGGAAGGAAATTTAAAACGATATCCGCCTGTTAGTCTGAAACTTTCGGGGGCAGCGACATTTCTCACCGGCACCGGCCTAACAAAGTACCTCGCTGTCATCGTATTTGACTTGGAAGCCTTTGCCGACGGCAACCGCAAACGAAGTCGTAATAATCGTAATAATCATCGTGGCAATAACGAGCAAAAGGCGTGGCACGCGAGGGAGCACAGAGAAAAGGGGCGTGCGTGTTAAACCGGTGGCGTGCGTGTTCGCGTTAGGATCAAGACGGGACCCTTTTACGACGGATTATTATTTAAATGGTCTCAGGGGCTCGGTCAAATTGCAACAACAGAGACAGTCGATCTTTTCTGGACACCTGCAACGTCATCGCTATTTCTTAAAGACGACTTTTGTTCCGATACGATCGTAACGTTGATTTCCAACAAGTAATCGATAGTCGTATCTCTGTGCACGTTTCGGAGATATCGTGAAACTGACCACGGTTTTCCATTCATTTCCAAGAAGAGACATCGAGAAGAGATCGAATTATCGTTGTTAGAATTTTCGTTTATTGGAACGAAGTGAGCCGTTTCACGACACGGACGTTCTGTCCGACGATCGAACGGAACACACGAATCCGCGTGAAATTGCAATTGAAAATCGCTAATTAATAAGAATCCGCGAGAGAAATGAAATGGAAGAGACGAGAGGGTTCTCGAAGTACCAAGTCGTGACAGCGCTTTAAACGTCCAACAGAGATGCCGAACAGAGAGTTAAGAAGATTTGCGACGTACCGATCGGTCACGCGGATTACAAACCTATAACCGAACCATTTCGTTAACCTAATCTGCAGACCGATGGTAGTACCTCTGCGGAAGGAGTCGGCACGGCAGGTCCAAGCGAATGGACGAGGACGCGCCTGAGTGGATCATTGCGTGGCAATGCACGTGAACATTGTTCTGGATGCGATGCAATTTAAACGGCGGCGTTCGACCAACGGGTCAATCTGCCGTCACTAATGCACTCGTATCTCTAGCTGTAACGAACCGGCCAAAGTTACCAGCAGATCTCGGCCATCGCGTATTATTATATCGTATTTCCTTTTTCCATCGGCCGGTATTTATCAGGTCTATATCTACTCGACGTCTGTTTTACGAAAGAAAGATGCTCGTACGTCTTACGTTTCGAGGAACGAATCGAGCGTTTAATCGAAATCCGCAGAAATTCCAAAATTCTTATCCCCGCTTTCTTCTTACGTGCTTTCGAAATTAGTAGCAGTATCGTTTGAAAAAATTCGATTTCATTTCTGTACGTCGTACGCGATTCTTCGCGGATGCCTGCTATCGCGCTATCGAATAATATAGGTAAATAAACTGTCGATAAGATTGCGAGAGTCGCGTATCCATGCGAATAATCCTCACGGCCTCGCGCTTAATTCTTACAGCCTCAGACCCGGCTTTGACTACGACTCCTCCGGCTTCGCTAAACGATTTTACAACGATACATGGCAATTAAGTGTCCCCTACGTGTCTGTCCACCGACCGTTCTGCCAAACGACGCGAGAGGCGAGAAAACGGAGCAGCCGCTGCGCTGTCCTCTTGGAAAACCGGTCTAAACGCTTTCGTTGAAAAATCAGGCCACTTGTTCGAACGAGCGGATCGGCAGGTTATTCGACATTTCGAGAATCGTTCGGATAGTATTAATTGGATGTTCAATGAGCAGCTCATGTAGGTAGGTATACGTATACACCGAATACAGCTATATTCTGTTGCGTTTCCGTGCGAGAGTGAAAACAGCGTGACGTGCCTTTTCTTTCCTTCGTTTTTCCATACTTTTTCTTTTAAGCAATAATGATCTACTGCACATGCATAGAGATAATCGTGTCGATCTACGCGTGGTTTAGGCTGTCGCTTATGAACTCCAACGCAAAATTTGCGACTATACGCTAGTATTTTCACCAATTCTCTTGCTACGTTAACCAGTCGTCACCGATTAACCATCTTCGAACGATTCTTTCGTTCGATTTACCTTCTTTCTCCGATACATACGTCATTGCGAAACGTTTACCTTGCTGCGAATAAATATCTATGCTAATTATACGAATCCTGTCCTGGCACGTCTCGCGGGTTTCCACCATTTTCGATCATGTTATCGACCTAACACCAAACAAACCACCGCGTTGGCTTTAGCTTTCGCGATATTCGCAAAATTATTTTCCATATTTTTTACTTTACGTCTGCTATCTTTCGCTAGATTTGATAATTACAATCCATAATTGATAATAAACACGGAGCACGAGGTAAAAGTTACTACGCCAGCAGATGCATAAAGCTTAAAATACACAAGTATAGTAGGAGTAAGTCGACTGTTGTATCATCAAGTACACGTTTAGAAACGAGTTTAGCGCGTAATGCGTAATTAACGCTTGTTTCCCGTTTCAAATAACAGTTTTTAGATTCGTTCGATTCAGGTAACTCGGTATCTTTGAATCCATTTCCACTGTGAAAACTCCACGTTCGTCCACGAGCTCGGCTACAGTTAGTTAAAGTTAAGATAAATTAACGTTGTAACACCAAACCAAGTTGACTGTTATTATCAATCGTCTATACGTTATAGGAAGGGAAAACTACGCTTCTCCAAATTACGATCTTTACGATTCTTTCTAAGTAAATATCCAAGTCGGTAGTTTGATAAATAAAGAACGAATTAACGGCAGGTTTCCCGAAGACGTTTCATAGAGGCGCGTGCAACCGCGCCATTAGTAAGATTTACGCTTTGACCAGGCCAAGTTTTACCCGCTCGATTGGCAATGTCCAATGAGGGACGATTAATGCCGCTCGTTTAGCCGGTTCGCGATAATTGCCCAATGGCTTTAACTCACCCTTTGAAAACTGAATTACGCGCGTGAACGAAATTCTCGAACGTCATCGAGATCGGCTGTCTCGATGATTCGTAGCCAGCTGCTCGCGAAATGATCTCGATTCGCGGAAATTGTTCGATCGTGTCGCCCTAAACAATCGTAACACGGTGGATCGTTGGCTGATAATTTGGTCTAGGAAAATTAAGAAAGGATATACGTCTGAGAACCAGCTGCGCTAACGGATTTACTGTTATCGGTGTAAGTAGGTACTGTGCTATAGGGACGGAAAGCCATTACTTCACGTGCTACGATATACGTACATGGTGATTCTAAAATGTCCCACCCACGTTGAGAGAAAAGCGTTGCAAGCGAACGAGCAGAGTGCTATTTTTACGATCGTCGTACGAGAAGCGTTTCCTTTTCAGTCGTTAAATCGCCTTCCTTTGTTACAGGTTTATCCAAAGTCTTGTTACAATTTTGCAGAAATTGTTTTATAATAAATAATTTATCGGCCGACATTGCGTACATCGAGAAAACTCGAAGCGTTAGATTTGCGCGTACCTATCAGAATATAGATACACGATTTTACGTACCACAGATTAGCGCATAAAACGAAAAAAAAAAAGCTCGTTAAAGAAGGTGATATACCGATGTTCGCTCGATGCTGCGTACCTATGCAAATGCTACGCGTATAAAGCTCAACGAGCAAGTTAAATTTGGATCGGACAAGTTCGCACACGATTAACGCTATGATAGATAACTCTATCGATGAAAATCGTTCGCATTAAGATTTGGCAACACGAAACGCGTTCGAAACTGCTAAATTCGTCAATAATTCGTCCACGAACAGCTAACAGGTATTTTTTCATCGTCGAGGAACGCGTTGGAAAAGTTGACGATCGCCTATTCTTGAATCAGCTGGAAGAGTATACAAGTTGCGTTCGGAGCTCTGGCGATCTTTTACGATGGTCGAAGAACGGCAATTAAGCCGTTTCCGCAGGCTAAAATGACGGTTAATGATTCGACCATTATTTCCGTCAGAGTTGTTCACCTCTCGTTTTTAATTGCCGAAATATTTCATCTTTCGAACAGCGTTGCTGTTACTCCACAGCTGGATTGCTGTATAATCTTGTTTATTTCAATGAACGACATTAAGCTTGGTCGTTACAGGCAAAAATAGAGTAAAATATCGCGTCTCTAGCATTATAAATTTTACGCTGTGCTTGTATGCTTTCAAATTATACTCAAACGCAATCGTATCTAATTAAACCGAGCCGAGGTGTTAATTTAATAGTCTAGCTTTATACGTCGTTAAAACGAAGCTGGAAGTTGACTGAAATTCTAACGTTCATTTATCGCTCTTGTATCTATTCCCCGTTACTGCACGTATTTCTTTTCGCTTTCTCTCTTTTTCTTCTTTTTCTTCTTTTTCTTCTTTTTCTTCTTACACTGTGTATTATACACGCTACACGAGTGCAAGCAAATATAATCGCATTTTCCAGCATGCGAAACCAAAGAAAGACTCTAAAAAATAAGTAAGAACCAGCCGATATTCGAGTCAGTTTATTATGCAAACGGTTGATGCGGTCTAAGAGAAATTCCCGGGCTATCTGTCTCCGTACAACTCGCCCGTGCCCGTGTCCGTGCCCCTTGATGACCAACCCTTCCTCCAGGGTGTGATTAATTCTCCGACTGCACGGACTGACTACGCTTGAAAAGCTGTTAGACACGAGAGAATCGTGATGCTTGAAATATTCGATTGAGTCGTTGGCGTTGAACTTTTGATCCCACGGTTGCTGGCTAAACAGGAAATATGTACAATTTACCGTCGCTTCTATATATATCGAATGTCGTTAACTCGAACAATTTCGTCGAACGAGTAGGAAACTTGGAACATCGCCTTGGTCGATACATCGTTACGTGCTTCATTCGCAAAGTAATTAATCGAAAAATGATCTCGTTAGTCCTTATTCTTGTCCTTGAATAACAAGTTTCCACTCGGTCGATCAAAATCTCGGTCGGCCCAAATCTCGTTCGATTATTATAGCGTATAGTATTTCGATTCTCTTTTCGCTCGATGCTTTCGCTCGTTTCCGAAAAACGTTCCAACTTCCCACCCCAACGATACTTTCCAACCACGTGGCGCTTCGATATAATCGTTTCACGGGACAGAATCTTCTTAACCCCGGGCGCGGGCCGTACTGGCCCTGGCTAATGGTTCGAGAGCAATAATTGTCGCGAGAAACAGCTAACGCAGAGGAAAAGCAGAAGCCGGTCAGGCTGCGAAAATCGTCGAACAAACGGAACAGCTGCGGGGGTGTTCGCAGCTGACCATCGACAGGATGAGAGAAACAAAAAGTGGGGGCGACACGAGGCAAACGTTGACCATCCGCCCTGGCGGACCATTGTCCAGGCTCGTGCCCATTAGAACCACGCCAATTCCCATTGATAAAGTCCTCCGGTCCTTTCACCATTATCCTCCATTATTCCTGACTAGCTGCTGGTCTCTACCTGCGGAATATTTTATAATCGGCCGAGAGAAACGACTCTGCCCCTTTTGCGGAGCTAATCAACGCCCACGCAAGCTGCACCTCTGGATCGAACCATTGCATTGTGACGAACTCGCGGCTGCGTCCTACCGATTCTGCGTCCTCCAACCACATACGCCGCAGTATATCAATTACAGCAGAATCGCCTTTTTATTTATATCTATTTTTATATTTTTCTATCGTCGAGACGAGTTCGTGCGAAAATTCCTTTATCTTAATTTTAATCTTTAGTAGCGATATTAAAGAAACGCGAACTAAGCAACTATATACTTCCCGTGGATCCAAAAAAAAAAAAAAAAAATCCGCCATCTAATAATATTCACGTTAGATCGATAAAGTATCGTGACACGTTACAACAAATTTCCAGCATTCTCCGTGCTTACGTCGATCTCGTCGAAACGGTAGGAGAATGAAAATTTTGCAAGAGCGTCGCGACGACCGAGTTGCCTTGCTTGACACAGCGAAGATATACGTAGATGGATAAAAATTTGTCAACGGTTAGGAGATTTCCGTTTGTGCTATTTGTCCAATGTGCTATTCGTCGTGCTAACTTGTTTCGAGGTTTGGCCCGAACAATCGTCATTTGCCATTTGTAAATATTTCCGCTGCGAACGAGGAGCAGACATGCGTTCCGCAAAGCTTTAATAAAACTTTAACAATGTACACGTTTGGTAACCTTCGAGTTTTGTCGCAGCTTCAATTAGATTCGTTAATGCATCCACTCTTATGGACATGTGTGCTCTGACGAGATGTTTGCGATCTGACGCCATTGTCGCAACGTGTAGATAGCGCTTTCATAAAAAAAACATGTTCGTATAAATTTGCACAGCGCGTACTTAAAATTGCATTTCCCTTTCAAAGATATTTAAAGATTCGAAGAAGGACTTTGAAAGTGAAATTTCTTACATACTCTGTTCCACAAAATTCTACTGAACTTCCTATACCTGTAATATATATATATATATATATATATATATAATGTATATATATATATATATATATATATATATATAATGTTAATATAGATATAACGATGATACAAGTTTTAAACAATTCCTTTTCCCGTTATATGCCTGTACTTGTATCAGATGTCAAGGAGGATTTGCTTCGCTCCGAATTTCTATTTCTCGTGTTCTTCCAGTTAGAGAATCGACACGATACGCCACGTCGGGGAACAAGCACCGTCTAATAGACAGGCCACGCAGGATTTCTCGTCATTTCCGCGCGTTTATCCCCGAAAGCTAGCGAAGAGGGTGAGAAAGCTAACAGCTGCCTTCTCGTTTCTGTTTTCCCTGTTCCCAAAATTTAGCCACGCGACTTCCTTCTGCCACCCAAGCCGGGGTATCCCCTTAGCCACCAGTTTTGCTTTCGATTACGCTCGATTATTTTTAAATGTTTTTACGGGGAAGAGGTTATTTATAAGCACGCTTGACGCCAGTGACCCATTACGAGTCTGCGTCCCTTGGATTTTTTCCTATTTATGTTACCAATCGTCAGATTACGATCTCTGAAATTGACATTGTATTAAGATTTTCTAATGGTATCTCTTCGTGGCTGTTATATCAGGCGATTGCATACATCTTTGACCTTGAATCGCGAACGATTTATTCGTGCGAGAAGTTACGATTTAGCGGAGAATCGCAGAATTTTCAACGTTCGAGGCCCTTCGTTTCGAAGAATCTCCAATCAGAGTTTGTCTTTACTCGTAAATCTGATAGATTTACAACGGTGCAAATCTTTACGCACGGAAAGTGCGTAATCTTTTTTGCTCTAAACTATACGTACAATGTAAAGTATCGTCTTTTCTTGCGATACAAATTTTCTAATCTTTGGTCGCCGATAATCGCAGCGTTAACGGTATCTATCTTGCAACGAGACTACTGGCGACAAAGACGGGATCCGTTCAGTCAATCGACCCAAGGTGAAGTCAGTTGGAAGGCAAAAGTCCCATCGAGGGATCAAATTGGTCGATGCGAGCCCTTTCGTGGCGGAGCTGTCGGTGCTCCATAAACCGTTCCGAAGCTGAGGTCACGAAAAAGAAAAGAGGGACGGATATCGGGGGTGGCGCGTGGCTGGTTCGGTTTCAGGGGTGTAACAAGATCGTAAATAAAATCGTGGATCTCACGTTTTTGGTTGTGGCGCGCGTCTATTTCTGGACGGTCGATGGTGCGTGGAACTTTTACATGTTTCAGGAAAAACCAGCCGCGCCCGTTGTCTATGGTGTTCTATCAATAGCGAGACAGATTCGTCGTCGCCCGTTCGAACTGCTTTCACGAGCTGACGAGCTCTCGAGAAACGTTCGTCGTCTCTCTTTTTCCCGCCTCCTTTCCCCTCTTTCTTCCATTTACTTCGCCAGTGTCTCCGCTACGATTTTACCACCGCCTTACGAACGACCCGCGACGCTTAATGCAGCTTTAATTGACGGGTTTTTCAGTAACGCGCCCTCTCCTCTCATTTACACCAGCATTCCTTCCCTTCCTTCCCTTCCTTCCTCCTCTTTTCGCAGCATATCGACGAACGAAGAAATATTCTCTGCGCCGTTCATCGATATTTCTAGCAAGTTCCAGCTAGAAACGCGGTGTAATGTAAATATGGTTGCCCTTCTAATAAAATTATGACAACGGTGTTTCAAACGTTTAAAGTTTATTTCCCGGAATGTTTACCTTTCCCAGTTATACTTTTACCAGTCATTCCTCTAACAAATCGACGATATACCGCGGCATTTTAACTCATTTTATCTTAACGCGACCTCGTTCATATCATTTTCTGTTATATCAAATTGTTGCATTTTGTATATGTAAGTACCTGTCATATAGAAGAATACTGTTTTAGAACGATAATAACATGGTTCATATAGATACTGTTGAATTCTCGTTTTTTAACGTAGTAAAAATGGTAATTACTTCACATTTCCGATGTAAATAAGCAAGGAAGCCTCTTGCTTAAGTAGAAGGGAAACTCGAAATTCCGAATGCATGGATTCGAAACACGATCAGGAGAGAAAATTCAAAGTATTAATTTTCTATTTATTTATATATTTGTAGGTAACATTTTCGTGTTTCTTTATATCGTTGTGTCGTTACTACGCGCGTTTCGCTTTACCTTACTTGTAATTTCGTCGCAAGTAAATTCCGCAACACGTTACGACGTTCTTTTGCACTCTGTTTGCTTCTTTGTTTGTCAAAGCCTATTACGCGTTATTTTTCCATACGTACAATAGCTTTTGAGGAACAAAGTTTGTCGATAAATCGATTCGAGAAAACTACGCTCAATTTACATAGACTTTCGAACTTACCTGGCGATTAGTCACATACGAGTACATAATTTCAACTCATAGTCTATTTGTAATTTAAAGAGGAAAAGCAAAAGGAGAAATCGCTTAAGAAAACAAAACAGGCGGCCGCTTTTGGAATATAGAAAAACAGTGAACGCTTAATTTGTATTTAGCAGTCGAACAACAGATATCAAGGATCACACATTGCATTCGTATAAGGACAGGAACTTTTTATAAGGACCGTTCAACTGGTTCAAGATTGGAAATTGTCCAACCGCTTTGAAAAACCCGATTTCCATTGCACGATTTAAATTTAACGTGCAATTTATGTACAACCCGAAGGTGAAGTAACGAAAGATAATGCAACGGATTCGTCGAGTTGCAAGAAAAATCATTTCATATTCGACATAACGACGTTACACGGTTTCGTGACAGAGTTACGTGGTTGGAAAAAATTGCTTCCTCTAATTTTCTTTCTCGATAGTCTATGATCGGTTACAGTTCTTTAAAATATACGCGTAAAAATTGCAATTTCGTTAGCGCCATTCTACCGTGCTCGGTTGAATCGTCCAATTTACCGTCTCCAAGCTGTAGTCTTATTACCTTCCTTCTGCTATCTTTAGCCTCTTCGTTCGGTGTAAAATATCATTTCCTAACAGGCCGTATAACATACTTTTATTTAAAAGGCAAGGTAAACAACGCGGAAACTTCGAATATTTTAAAACATCGCGACAAACGGACAAATGCTTGATAAGGCTTGATCTAACTCGCGAGATTGGCAGATGTGACATTGTATCATATATTGCCTAAAAATGGATAATGTAGTAGAAATTTTGCATGCATAGTCATTACCATAGTTGCAAACCACTTGCCACTCCTGTCCAGTGTCCACTTATCCAACGTAGTGAGTCTAAAATTAGTGGAAGCGTAGACAGAGAGAGAGAGAGAGAGAGAGAGAGAGAGAGAGAGAGAGAGAGAGAGAGAGAACGGCACGGCAGCGTGCTTTTCCCGAGATAAATCTGTCCGCGATTTTCATTGAATGGGAAGATGGTGTAAAGATTCGGCTTGCAGAAAAATTAGCCTGCAACCGTGGTATAATTGCGTTATCGGTGTCCGGCGGAAGTCTCGCGGAAGCCGCTAATCTCATCGACGATGTCGTAAGACACGATTGAGAAACGAGAATCGACGAAACAAAGGTTCTTCGTTTGGCTATGCGTAAAGTGGTCCGTTCGAAAGATATCTCGTCTTAACGCCTCGATAACAATCCAACTTTAAACCTCTTAAATCGCGCTACTCGAAATCGTGGCGATCGACGATGGGATTCACAATTGGGATTCCATGGAAAATGCTCTTTTAATTTCAAATATTTCACTTTGCTTTTCGCAGATATACCCACCACTCGAAAGTCGCTCGAAAGTCGCTCGAAAGTCGCTCGAAAGTCGTGAAAATAAAACTAATAATTTTTCAACGGAGAAATAGAATCTCTCAAGTTGCCTGACGGATGCCGCGCGGCAAGAGTTTCATTGTTATTTCCCCTCGACCGAAAGTAAGAAAAGCAGTATGTGCTTCTTCTTTCCTTGTTTTTTCTTTTATTTTCTTTTTTATTATTTCATCGCAGATGCATCCTGATGATTCTTATGGGTTTATGATCGCCTCTAATGACGCTTTCTGGTTGGGCCGATGGCAATACGTAACACGATGCGGATGTACGTGACGCGATTTCCCATGATATAAAACGGTGAGCCGAGGCTGATAATTGCGGGCATACGTATGCCGGTCACGGACAGGTGTTGTACGTCGCGCACTGCACTGGAATTATGCTTATTCGTTTGAGACAGTTATTCCTTCTAAGTATTATATTAATATCCTTATACTTTGAACCGGCTTCTTAGAAAAAAGTGACTAGAATTTCATGATAATTTCAAGCGACTCGTATAAAACGAGCCTCCTCGAATCGTACAACGTAAAGCGTCAAATAAAATTTTCGTCGAGACATTTGCAAAGGAAAGAACACGTTTGTATCGCGATCGAGTTAAAGCGTAAAATTATTTAATTCAGGCCAACACCATGATGCCAATTGGATCTTTGGAATCGGCGGGGAATCGCGAGAAATCAGTCCTGTTGTCAGCGTGGCTGTTTTTACGGGCGTGCACGTTTTTCCTTGCGACAAAAGCGTGGCGATAGCGAACATAAACTGTTATGAACGTGGGCGTCGGACTAAATATACCGATGTAAATATTCCAGACTGGTGAGCTCGAAGGGGGTTGACCGCGAAGAAAAAATGCTTCGAGTCTGCCTGCTTTTTCTACTTTTTCTTACCAACTCGTAAAGAGCGTGGCGTTAATTGCGACAAGAATTGACGGTCCCATTTGTTCGAATAAAAAACACTCGTTCAGCAAAAGTTAGAACGCTGTTTTGGCGATTATTCCCTATACGCGAAATACCTACAGTCGATGACTTTCTAATTTGACTAGTTCGTTAACTTTCTAGTTCGAATCTGTCATCTCCTTTCCTCGATTCTCTAAACGTATAACGTTTTAGTTGATTCAAGTTGTTATTTTAATTTACATCCTCTCAACTGTAAAATTCACTGAAATTCACCGAAATCGCTCGTATTTAGATGGAAAAGCTTGAAGTTTCCGAAATTTTCAAAATTTACAATAATCGCTAAACGTCCATTTCATTCGTCTTGCGTTCAGACTTTTGCAGGATTATCTATTCGCTGATAAGTTGCAAACGAAAGTATCTCTTTCAACGATACTCGAGAATTAAATGCGTTTCATAGCGAGCAACATCCTCGAAATCAGAGTATAACCGTAATTCACGATTGTCAAGGGGCAAGTAAACTGAAAATGGCAGTACCCGCGATTACGGTTCTGTTGTGACACGCGTCGCAGGATTTTACGATCGAACGGATTACCGGCCGAAAGTTTTGACGAAAATCGACCGTAAAGATCGGACAATACGTGGGAAATCGCGGCAGTATTTTTTTCACCGACGCCACGACCACAGCGTTCATTTTACCTTGGAGAAACGTCGTTCGGCATCGACGAAACTTTGCCTTTCGATCTATCACGCGCCTCGTTCTGTTTGTTCTTTGTCTTTTATTTTTCGAAAATTACGTGTCCTTAGGCATCGGCTTTCCTTCGATTCTTAAACGAGACGAAGAAAGAAAGGGGAACGAATCGATCGATTTGCATATCCCAAAAGCATTTTCGTTCAATTTAAATACGTGCGATCGTCGAAGAAAGTTTCAATCGAGAAAAAAGCACACGGTATACGTTATTGAGATAGTTATCGTTAATAAATGAAGTAAAGTCGGGTGAAACGCAGGTTAATTTCTTATTGCGGGAAAAGAGAATCGAAGGAAAGAAAATAATAGGAATACGCGTTAGGTGAAAAAAGTGGAGGTAGAAATGAATGGTAGGGGTATAGGAATGGCAGGGATATAGAAAGACGCGCAACGAGGATCGAGTCCGGGCTAGACTTGTCGAAAAAGAGGAAACTCGTCACGCAATGAATTTCTCGTGGGCCGATTCTCCCCGGTTGGACTTGGAACAAGTTCATCGACACGGTCCCGCGACACGGCCGCTCAAAAATAGCCGATGTATAAATTATGCGTTCCCGGGGAAATGAGAACAATGTTACGGCCGGGTGTAGTTAATGCAAATTGTGGCCGGGTAGAATTAGACTCTACTTCGGGATGCTTAAATAGTTCGCGAAGCACCGACCGGGGATTATCATTATTCATCGCGGCACGTCTTTGAATTGCAGAAAACGATTATGCGCGAAATTCCACTTACATTTTTTTCTTCTCTCTATTCTCTCTATTCTCTCTATTCTCTCTATTCTCTCTGTTCTCTCTATTCTCTCTGTTCTCTCTGTTCTCTCTGTTCTCTCTATCAGGAATTCGACTTAATCCTCGTCGAGGACGGATTTCCCTTCCGAATGTTTAAACGAAGACTCGAACCGTCGAATCGAGCGAATTGGAAATTTGATTCCGTTCGAATTAGCCAATCGATCCGATTGTAATTTTCGCGTTACGGTATTTCAGATTTGTTCGTTGCGAAACTCAACGTTGTTATTATTATTAGATTTCTGTGCGAGGAAACACTTTCGTTCGTGTGTCTAATTGCCTTATTCCTTCTTGTTAAGCTCGATAAACGTTAGAAGAAAATTCAGTGTGGATATTGCGATGAATCAGAAGCCGTCGATCGAGCGTAACACCGATGGTGGCAAAAACGAAAAAAGGGAAAAGAAAGAAAAGGGGAAGAAAGAAAAGGAGAGAAAGGAAGAAAGGAAGAAAGGAAGAAAGGAAGAAAAAATCGGTCCGGCGCAGAATTCAAGTTCTCGCGATGTCGACGATAAAGATACCGTGGCAGCGGCTCGGCGCGGCGCGGCAAGAAACCGGCCATTCTTGTGGAAAAAGGCCCCGGCATGGCAGCCCGTTGCCAGATGACGAAATTCCATAGCACGTGCGGTTAAAACCAAGTCACAAAACAAATCCAGAAGTCGTCTGGAGGCGGCCAGACCTCGACGTTTATCGGGCCGCTACTCGACGACGGAAGGACGTCCGCGTTTCGAGTAAATATTTGAAGATCTCCAGTCGTAACGCCGGAGATCCTCTCCTCATAAAAACCGCGGGATCGACGTGTGCGTTCCCTGGCCTCCTACGAAATCCCCTTCGCGTATATCTGCTCTCTTCCTCCCCCTCCTCCTACCCCCCTCTTCCTCCAGGTTCCGCACACGGGATCTTTCCACGTCTCGTGATTATATTTCGCGAGCAACTTTCAGCGCACACACGATCCACCATTGTTGCGACCGGATAATTGGTCCAGCAGCATCTTTTTTCTTCTTCCTTTTTTCAAAGATCCCACTGCTAATGGAATCGCGAGAAAGCACTTTGTCTCGGCTGATTCGTTCAAGTTTTTGGTTTGCTATCGAGAAGTTGAAACGGCGTATGATTTAAACGTCGAATAAACAAGTAAGCGTATGTCTGTTAATTTTGGCGCATTCGAATATAAACGATGAAAAATATAGCCAACTAGTTGGATTAAACTGGATCCGTTGGCACTTTCGTATTTCTCTCGATCGTTCCACGATACCCCATATTCAACACGCAGTTTTTATTCCTTTTTACTACAGAAAGAAGATTTTATTCCCTCGAAACGTCGTTTACTACTCAAATTCTACGATTGTCGGACGAACGACGATGTTTTATTTTTAAAGCTTCCGTCTATTCCCGGAGGAAATGAAGTTCCTCGGATGGAGCTTTGTTTACGTTTGCATACCTGAAGTAGCGATAATACGGATTTTAAAAGTTAGCTATGAAGTGGCTAGAGTTATTCACGGATGCGCGTTTGTTTTTACACGGTGTATACGCGCGGTCCGCGTAAACGGTCGTTCTCCTCTCTTGACACGCGTGTACGCGATTCCTGTAATAAAGATGCTCTGCAAAGAATTCCATTTTTTCTTTTCTCTCCTTTTTTCTTCTTTTTTCTTTTTTTTTTTTTTTTTTTTTTTCGTTATAGAAATATAACAAACGAAGAACATTTCGTTGTATGTACGCGACGCGTTTAAACTTAATTCGAGTGCTCAGCGTTGCAAGTCAGGCGAGTTATCGGTATCGTAATAATCGAAACGCGTAAGTACACAAGTACGTACGCAGGCATCCCGCTTGTTATCGCATCTAACGCGATAAACAAGCAAACAGATGTGAAATTCGATTCTCGTTCGGTGAGAGAGGAAGGATTAGGAATTTAGGAAGCTCGCGAATGATATTCGACGGTAGCTCGCGGCTCGATTCTAAGTTATGACCGATGCGGAAAATGAGGTCCCGATCCCGGGGGAACCGCGAGCGGTAACGTATCGCCGACTTGCCGGAATCTCGCGTGGCATTATGTTATATGGGTATAAATAACCGAACAGGAGCAATAATACGTAATAATATATCAGTCGGGATTTTAGTGGTGCAGCTAGCTCGCCGGCCCAGCGGTCGTAATTCATCGCGCAACCCGGCTCACCCTGTCTGTACTCGGCACACACGCGCTCTATACACACCGACGCGACACGGCGTAGCGCGGAGCGGCGCGGCGCGACGCGGCGTACACAGAAATATACGCGCGTAACCAGAAATCGCGCGGGTTTCACGGCTGCCGCATTTTCGATCGCGTTGCCCTGCATCGACGTCTCCTGCCACTTTGCCAGATCTCTCGCGACGATTGCGTTTTACCGGGCATCGTTCCACATCAACGAACCACGATTATGACCGGCAGACGAATTTTCAGTCATTCAGAGTAGAGTCCTAGTTGTATCTGCGTCGCACAAAGGAACGACTATAATTGTGACAAATAATATCTGGCATAACGCGTTTCGCAACTCGTAAGCATTGCATCGAGTTTTCTCGCTGCTTCGACATTTGATATATCGCGGTTGAGAATCGCTATGTAGCAGGAAATCGTGGTTTTCTTAGGAGGGGAACTCTGTCAGCGTGAAAATGTATTCTGTTCGGAGAGATAGATGCGACTTTTATGCGACACTTTCGCGACAGTGATATACGAGGATAATTGACTTTGTTAAGATCAGATTTACTCGTGTGCCATTTTCCAGCCAGCTTCTCCCTTGTTCCGATAGACAGTCTCCTCATTTTTAGAAAAATACTCGTAGACACGTTGTTTCCCATTTCAATTAAACGTCGATCGAACGTCCACTTACTCAAAATTAGCGTCTCTACTTTCATTGATTTCTTCGAAGAAGCAGCAAAAATTACTAACGGGTAATATCGTTTCCTTTCAATTATTTGTTTTACCATCCTCGCCTTTTCATCGTGAAATTGCGCAACGGTCACGTAAACATTTTAACAAGAAGGTAGCAAGAGCGAAGAAAGTAGCGAATTAATTCTGAAATGAAAATCAGCAGAAAGTAAAAGTGTAAAAGCAGCAGAAAGAAAAACACGCGATCCTTTCGTGCGTAAACTTTAAAAGAAGCAACAACTTCCGCAATTTCCAACGTGGTAGCGTTACGATGCCAGTAAAAACGACATAATTTCGTTGCGCCCTTAGTTCGGGGAGAAGCTTAACACGCGTCCTAAGACATTGCGTAAGAGTCGAAGCCGTCCGATCGCGAACAACCCCTTTGGTACGTCGACGGAGGTTGGGGGTTAACTCCTCGGCTCGGTTACACGAGAGGGTTGGGTCAGCTGAGATTTCATCGTAATAATTTTCCACTCCATTAAGTCATACGGGGTGAACGCGATCCGCCTTTGCATAAGAAACTTGACGATCTTTGCCGATAGGGGCGGCGCGCTCTCTATTGAATTTCCACCAGGGAAAACGAAATCGAACGGCGGACAACTTTTTCCATAAACAGGAACGTCCGATCCGTTTGCTTTTGCATTTGTCGCGTGCCACTACGTTTTCCCTTCTAACGGCCATTTTTACATAACATTATACAACATTTCATGTTCTTTCATCTGTTTTACTTTTTACCTTTTCTATCTTATTTTACCTTGCGTTGTTTAACAACCTTTTCATAATTCGTCTTATGGTATTCCTTTACTTTCTTTCACGTCGGTCCTATAATTTTTACGCGAAAGACGCGTTGAAACTTTCACTGCCAGATTTCATCCGAATAGCCGTAAAATTATATGCATTGTTCGCGTATGACGATACGTCATTGAGAAAAAGGCCAAAGGATTTTCCAGATAAACTTATATCATGTATTCGAAATGTAACAGATGCTAGGAAAGTAACAGCTAGACGATTCTCGTGTACGTTATCAGTAGCGTGGGAGAAATCAGCAGGCAACGAACAACGGAATACTAGAAAGATACTCTGGAATCGGAACTATGTATATCTGCGCTTAATTCGAAAGCGTTGCGTCGAGTTGTTTTTTCAACAGCGCGAGATACAATTTTTCCGACTAGTGGGCGAATATTTTCCTTGCCGTGGATACTCTCCAATATTTATCGAGAGCAAGCGTGCCGGGACTAGCGTTTGCAGCATTAATATTACATTATATCAATAAGGGTTTGAAAAATCAGGGGTGCCGCGGCAAACGGATGGCCGTCGTTTGAGGTCTCGCGTTACTCGGCAAACACTCCGCCGCCCCCGAACCTTTCAATCTTCCCTCTTCGTCCTGTTTTTCACCTTCGGGCGAAGGGATATTAGGCAGTTCTGTGGATGGAAACTAATATTGGCGTCACTGTTGGGAACACGTACCACGACCACGATATTTCAGCTTAATTGTGCCGTTTGCTTTGAGAAAGGTCGGGTTTTTTCTTGCGATTTGCGCGCCAATCTTCGATAGTTTGTTCTTTTAAAACTCACAGATGCGATACTTTTTCTTTCTGACATTCCTTTGATTCGTTCGCGGTCGTTATACACTTTTACGCTTATTCGTGACTAATCCTGAATTTACGCGTTCCAGTAGTTTTCGTTACGTCTTTTCTTCTTTTACTTGTCTTCCATATCTGTCGCATCGCCGCCGAAATCGTTGACAACCAAAGTACACTGGTACTCGAGATTAGAAGAAAATATTACATCAACGGGACATGATAGCGTTGCTATCGATGCTAAGAAAACCTTCGTTCTGGCAACTGTTTGTTTTCTAGAAAAGTTACATTTAACCTTTCTACGTAACACAGTAAGAAACATAGTAAGCAAAAATCTATCATTTCGAAACGAATTATCGATAGAAGGAGACAAAATTTGTCGCTTTGCGCGAGAATGTGGGCTGTGGGAATCAAAGTTTTAATAAAATCGGTCAGAACGGCAAGGATGTGGCAGCGATTCGGAGGCGAATGCTCGTGAAGGGTGCCCGGGGCAAGAATTCGGGGGAACGGGCCTCGTATCTCGCGCTATTTTCGTTTTCAACACGCGAAATGAAAATAAAAGAGCGAGCTTCGTGATGTACGCGCGCCGCGCCGCTCTGATTTATCGGCCGCTCGCCCCGTCGCGTCGCATCGAACGCGTCACTATTGTGTGCACCCGTCCGAAATGCACTTTTATAAATAGATACCGACGCTGAGTCTCCTTAGTCTCGTGGAGCACCCTTCCTTCTGGCCAAGGGTGCGTCGCCAACGGGTCAATCGTGCCTCCACGGTCGAACACGTTTCCAAGTTTTACACGTTTTCCGACTGCCCCCATTCACAAAATCCTACTTATACAAGCAGGATTTCATCGTTTCGCTGTGAGATAATTCAAGGATAATTCTCGCTTGTCCACTCTTGTTTATCGATTTACCTTCGATCCAGCGAATTACTCGCCTTGCAAAGCAAAGCGACGATATTACTCGTCGACGGGGAAATCCGACGCGGTGTTAGAAAATCGGCCATCGGTAAGATAGATCGTGGTCGATCGGTTTCCCATCGGTCAATAAAAATCGGCCAGGCCAATAAATCAATTTTTCCTTTTGTCTTTCTTACGATCGCGGATAAAATCAGCAAACGATCGATTAAATGTTCTCCAACGGGTTAACGTATCGAATGTCGTTCGTATTCGATAATTTCTGCTACCATATATAACACAATTAGCATCGAGTTTCTTCCTTTCAATCTGTAGAAAAAGCGAGATTCCATCGAGTTTGTTGATTTCGTTCCTCCAAACGAAGAAGAGCTGTCCTCGTTCTTTCCCGGATCGGCTTATCATCTTTCTATTTCTCTTTCTTCTTTCACCAACGTTCGTGCACTCTGTCGTATATACGCGAGACTCTCTCGCGGCGATATATGCTTCCCATGGGGAATGATCGAAGCATCGAGACACCATAACGCGTCACAAGTCACAAGCACTCGGATGTCCCATCGAAAGAATCGTAGATAGCGACGCGTGTACGCAACAGCGGGCTAGAAACAGTCGCATAGGGTGTTACGATGTTCGAGAAATGGGAAACTCGACAGCAACGATGTTGCACGATTTCGTGTTCGTGAGAATTTCTTCGAGAGACCGTTCTCTAGGTATTCTTAAACGTCCGGTGTCTTCTTTCGATGTTTCTATTTGCCGTTCGTTTTTAAGTATGTATTTTAAACCGCCGACACTTTAAATAGCCACATACGTACTTGCCGCTTACTCGTTTCCCCCTTTACGATATTCACTATATTTTTTACTATTACGTACTATCTTTCGCCTCGTCGTTTTTCTTTAATTTCCAATTTCTTCTCCGTCGATTACCCACGAGATTCATAGTTTCCGAACGTTCCTTGTATCCTCACCTTCTTTCCGTTCTTTTCATACTAACCAACTTTTCCATCTTTCCACGCAATTACGAAACTTTCTCGCCTCCTTCTCTCTCGTCACTTCCCGCCACTTTGTCCGTTTCGTTTATTCCGCGGTTCGTCCAGGCCACGCTACGTCTACACGCGCGCATAATATTCGATTTAAAAGACAATTTCGAGGCCCCTCGTGGCCGCGACTGAAACTACCGCGTAACGACAGGCAAATTAAGCTTAAAGGTATCGTGCTAGTTAACCTCGTTAAGGTAACGCGATTCCCGGCAACCATCCACGAAACTTCTCCGCAGAAGGTCAGTTTCGTCCATTCCGCTATGATAAATCGATCGAAGCGTCCGCCCAGCGAGTAAGGAAGAGAAAGAGCCGAGGGGACGCGAGAAACGAAGAATAAAAATAGGGGATAGAAATAATATATGGAGGGACGACGATGATACAACGTCTCATAAATAAGATAAGAAAGTACTTTGGACGTTGAAAGGATTGAAAGTTCAGAGGAGGAAGGAAACATCGAGACAGAAAAAGTCTAATTAATAGGAAAACGTCGAGTTGGTCGAATCGAAAAGGGATTAAAGAAAAATGGAATATCGTTAAGAATAGAAATAAAATTCGTACGCTAAATAAAGCTAGCAAAGGAAGTAACGGTAAATGTTTTACTTTATTTAAATTTTATGCAGTTCGGTAACTATATAATTTAAAAGAAGCTCGATACGTAATTTATTTAAATTTTATGGAATATTTTGAACCTTTCAGAAGCCAATGCTAATCAAGCGCATAAATTAAAAATGTCGAGAAACATAACAATCACAAATATCATTTGCAAAGATTTCGATTTTTCAATACCATATATCTCCGAGGAAATAATTCACGAGAGCAATGTTGTCCAAATCGGACGAGTTGGAGGAAAGGAAAAATTTTAATTGGAAAGTAAGGGAAAGAGGAAAATTGTAAAAGATGATACGGCACGAAGACTTGGTCGCGTCGCGTCGCGTCGCGTCGCGTCGCATCGCGTCGCATCGCGTCGTATCGGACAGATGCTACTCGCGTGCGTGCCGATGAAAATACGCGAGCGTGACGGTGACGCACGCGTGTGCCGAGCCGAGGAAGAGCGAGCGAGCTTTTTGTTGCACGCGGCAATTAGCCACGGCTCGTCGTGCTTTGGCTTTAGCTGCGGGCTGCAACTGTCGCGTCCGCGTCGCCGTGATCGACGCCACTCCTCCTCTTCCTTCTCGCTCTCTCTCTTTCTCTTTCCTTTTCGTCTTCCTACTCTCGCGTTCTGACCGTCGAAAAAAACAACCAACGTTCCGGAGTTTAAAGGTCGACGTTTAAGCTGTCCTGGAAGTTATTGGTCACGGCAATATTCCTCGAACGAGGTGTCGCGTTCGATCGCAAAACTGGTGTTGCGATCGGAACCACGTTTACCGTTCCACGTTTCACGAGTTCCCTTTTGTTCCGTCGCGTCGCACTCCTATTATAGGCGGAACCTGCTTTGTTCTACTCTCTTGCCACTTTGCTTTTGCTCTATCGATGCAGCAACAAGTACTTACGATTAGTCACTGAGTCAAGTTTTTTCATCGTTAATTTTTCTTCCTTCTTCCTTCGATTATTTTCTCTGTTCGGTCCATCGTTTCTCCTCTACCGTAGGTACTTGCCTCGTTATATATACAGCAGTATTCGCACAGTATTCCATACAATTTTTAACATTTATTGGCTTTATGCTTGTTCGAATCGCGTAAATTCGGAGCTGCCGACACTCTTATCTTTTTCAATTATAGCGCTTGCAGTCGAAAGTTAAAGCAAAGCGTTCTATCGCTCATAATCTGCAACATCGATTACTGCGTTCAACGTGCAATTTGCAATTCCCCCGTCAAAAAGTTAAATAATATCTCGTATTTACGCATAGTTTCGATCGCGTGGCGATCGAGCGGCACGCTGTTTGTTAACCATTACGGTCCTTAACGGAAAATGTGCTCCGTTTCGTTCGGTATTCGAAGGCCAGGGGGCTAGGCGTCCGACGCGACACAGACCCGTTCCAACGCTATCGTTGACAGCGGAATCAGATTTGCACGCGCTTAAATGCGACACCTGCGTGCGCGTACGTGGCTCGCGTGCGCGCTATACCGGAAATACACGGGTCGCTTATAGGTACACGCGTAGGTACGCGTGCAGCCGCGACAATTTCGCGGATGCCGGTCTGCTCGACACCAATTTTCACCATTTCAACCATTCTCGCCATCGTCATTTACAAAAATTCCTCCTCGTCATGCCTTTTTACTTTATTCTTCGCCCGTTGCGCCGCGTTCCTTGTCACGATTAAAGCGATCGAATCAAGGATCGTTTCGCTTCTATAGGAAATTTCACGAACTTAAGCGTGATTACTTAGCTATTTACCTAGAAATTTCATCTTCGACGAACTCGACGATATCGCATAATTCTATCGTATTCGTATCGTAGAAACGAAGGTTAGACGCAAATAAAGATCGAACAGGCTTTGCTACTCGTTTCAGGTAGATCCAAAAACGACACAGAGTCGATACAGCCCATCCGTTCGGTATTAACAATTACGAGAATCTTTGGCGAAACGGAATGTTCGTTTTAGCTAAAATTACTCATCTGACGCGGTGCTGGCTGCAATCCATCGGGGACCGTACAGTAGCGTCTCTGGTACGCGAAAGGATAAGCGGAACCGTACAGAAAAGAACTGGAAATTTGTCTTCTTCTAAGAAAAGGAAAACGCGATTCTTCTTATTCTTATCGGAATTAACAGAGGCAAGCATAATCCGAGCTACGGCGATTGAAATATAGGAGACAAACGTGCTAGTACGTTCGCTACGTAAGAAACGGTTCGTAGGTTTACCACGATCAAAGACGCTATTCCCGATTACCCGATCAAGCATCCCAATCGTGTAGCTGTTCGGAACGTAAATTGCTTCTTCCCTCGTTCACGAACCCATTAACGAGTCAATTTTGCGTTACACGAAAACCACGTTCCGCCATACGACGATTAGAACAGGTAGTTGGAATCGGCGCACTTCCATCGAATCCACGTTCTCGCATTTGTATCGCGTTCGGTGTGCCTCGCAAGAGAGAAAAAGAAAAGAAGAGGAAAGAAGAATACGATTCTCTGCGAGTTACGTCCGAAAGATCCGTTTATTGAGCAAAAGCATCGGTATCTGGCATGGATCAGCTCGCGGCGGTCAATTATAGATTATGGAGGCGATCGGTCGCGAGAGACATGTAAATCACGGCGACCAGGTTTCGCGTCGGCTTCGCAGCCCCGGCAACTCAATTAAACGAGATGACGCACCGGTAAATAATCGCGAAGATTATAAATTGAAAAGGAACGGCGAGTTAACGAACGCGACCAGCTCGATTTTTCTCATTACCCCGATGGAAACGATTCGGCCGCGCGACGTGAAATAGTGCGTTCTGTCCGGGACACGTTTTCGCGTTCCGCTAATGACACACAGCCTCTGACTGACTTTCTTGTTAAACGATCGACCGATCTTTACACCGGCTTGGACGCTTTATGGCGTCTCGTGTATGCCGAGATAATGTCGCAGGATTTCTGAAAGTTGTACGGTGGGGCATTTTTTTCCAGGCAAAACGAAAAAAGAAAAGTGAAATGCCTATATGCAACGTGTATGGAAATGTCACGCGACCTTGGTGTCTTGTCTTTTCGAAAATGTAGAGTTAACGTAAGATCGAGGTTCGATACGTCGAATATCGTTGCAATCGGACGCAAAGTACGGTGAAATTTTTTTCCAAGAAAAAAGCGAAATACGCGTAAGTAATGTACCAACGATAGGGATATGGAGATTTCACGAAACCTTGATGCCTCGTTTTTTCGAAAATGTAGCGGTAACAAGATCGAGATTCGCTTCGTTCAAACGAAAAGATATCGAAGAATTTTTTTAACGTTTCGGTCGATCGGCTGTGTCAACGAACGAATAAAATTTTAGGAGGGGAAAGAGAACTTGTCGCAGCTAGTACGACATAAACGTCTTGGATAAACTTGTTCTATATTAATAGAGATAGAAACGAAAGCTTCTTCGTCCGTATCGTAGTCCGAGCTACGGCAAGCAGAGGATAGGAAATCTTTGATAGCCCGAAGCGACAGATTCTTTCCCTAGAAACGCATATACAATAACATGTGCTCTTATATTCTTACAATGGCGCTGAACCTTCCGAAAACGCATATATCCGTCCTTCGTAAATAAACGTCTCCTCCCTCGGCACGCACACGCGCGCCTCCTGCGATCCTCGACGAAAAGGAATAAAGACAAAGCCCGAATCCCGCCCCTCCCGGAATCATCCCAAAACCTAAATCACCATTTTCAACCCCTGTCCTTTCATTCCTTCCCCCTCCCCCCCTCTCTCTCTCTCTCTCTCTCTTTCTTTCTCTCTCCTACCACGAAATCGAACAAAGTTCTTCCTTAGAGGGAGGACCGTGTCCCTCGTACACACAGGACGAAGAGAAAATTCGATATACCTCCGCGGTATGACAGGCAAAAACGTCCGGTACGGTGGATGACAATTTTAGTTGGATCCATCTCTCTCTCTCTCTCTCTCTCTCTCTCTCTCCTTCCCTCTTCCAGATAGACCGCGTGCAGCGGCTCCATTCAAGTTCTATCCGAGGCTCATTGTCCTCGTCGTTGTTTGCCAAGGTAATCCTGTACGCGTAGAGAGAATACGCGTGCCCGGTCGCGAGAGAGGGAGAGAGAGAGAGAGAGAGAGAACCTGTCCTAGCGAACCGTGGAGAGACGAGACGAGACGAGGCGACCGACACGGCAGCGGGGGCCGGGACCGGGACCGGGACCGAACGACAAATTTTCCGGCACAGAAACCTCGAATGGGAAAAAGCGATCGCGACACGCTGACTGGCCTCCAGGCCCAGTAACGTATTACATTTTAAAACGACAAAAAAGGAAGGCTCGGCTAATAATGGGGGATAATATGGGGTGCCCTCGAACGTGAAACGCGCCCAATATCGGTGCATTCTGGCGAAAACCGGTGTGTAAACACAGAGTTACCGCGACATCCTGTCAATCCTGAGCCAGACCCCCCTCAAAACCTTCGCCGCGATAGGCTCACCCTCTTTTCGAAACCGGGAGAGGGGTGGACGGGGGGGGGGAGAGAGAGGCAGCGATCGGATGCGTTATCTGATCGCGCCCTTTCTTCGGGGACCGTCGATACAAAGATTCCTACGGGGCTTCGGCCCCGCCGTTTAATTCGGCACTCGTTACAGAACAGACATTCGAAAACTCGTTATGCCTGGTTTCTGCAGCCAGTTATGTCGTATATGAGTGGATTAAGAAGCGGCGAGGGGTTATTGTTCTGTCCGTCTTGGTCAGCGCATCGTTGATCGAATCGGTGGTGCGTTCGCTCGATCGAGCAAGGCTCGATGGAATATTTTATGCTCGAAGGGAATGTGTTGCAAATGGACCGGAAATTTTAATTATTCGATCGTAAATACCAATTAGTCTATGAATATTTACTTACGTTAAAATAACGCGAATAATTTCTAATCTGAAATCATTTGACGCGAGTGTTCTATAAATGTGCCAGTTCGTATATATTTATAGAGAGGAGATGTATGTATTTCTTGGTATCGCGGTACAAAGTTTCTCAACTATCGCGACGTACAATTTCACGCCATCGAAACTTACTCGCTACGTCTGTAGCCGCTTTTATTGCGACGGAAACACAAAGACGTTACGTTAGTTTTAAAAAATTGGATGTCTCGGCCGCTTAGAGATAAGGAACCGCCACCGCGCGACGTCTCCACGACGCGACGCCCGTGAAACTTTCGCTGGAAACCGCTAGCGGCTATCTGCAGAAATGCGGCGGCAATTCAGCCGGTCCGTGTTAAGTGACTCAGTGTCGTTGTAAAGTCACGGCGTTAAACTCGACGACGCCGCCGCTCACGCTCGCCAATCAAGATTTTACGCCGCTGCCGGACAATTATGATATTTTACAGGTGATTTGGGGGGCATAAGCTTATCGTATATCGCGTTCACCGTACTGATAAGCGGGAAACGGCCGACTGGAAATATCTGAATCCGTTTGACCTTGGATCCGAGCCAAATCGCATTCGACGATCTCCTCGAGGTGCAAGCACTGTTTCGAGTTGATTTCGAGCCTCGTTTCGTGCTTCGTTTCGTCTCGCGTTACACGCGTTCGACACTCACTTTCCTCGTAGAATTTGGCGATCGCTGCTTCGAATATTCTAACTCGCAGTTACGCAGATTGATCGACCTGTTCGATCGTACGGATATGATTTTCTCGAAAACGTGCAAATTCTCTCTTTCACGGAAATATTCCTGCAAAGTGGACGCGTCTGTGACGATCAACGAAACGATTCTTCCATATCTAGTTGACCGTTCTACGGACATCTCGTATAATTTTCGTTACAAACTCGTTACAAACAACTATTTCTCTATACTATCGCGACCTTTAAAATTGATTCGCGATTCTTCATAGATTTTGCCTCCACACCGAAGCAAACAAAAGCAAACATCCTGATAGCACGAGGTTAAAGCCCTCGTAAAAGCTTCGAATCTACTAAAAGGTATTGTTTTCCTTTTTCAAAGTACCCGTGAGACGTTCGAAACTTTAGAATCAGATTCGAACTTATAGATATATTTGATCTCGTCGATGCGACGCGACGCGACGCGACGCGATGCGATGCGATGCGATGCGATGCGATGCGATGCGATGCGATGCGATGCGATGCGATGCGATACGATGGTAAGAAGAAACGGAAGCAGCCGTACTAGACTCGGCTCCGAAACCCAACTCTAGTTCGACGAATGATCAGAATCGTAACTGCGGAGCTGGAAGAGACTCGGTAGCGGTACGGCTTCCTCCGTGTTGGTAGATGCGCCAAGGGATTGGATTTTCGGCCGCTCTTCCAACCCCTTCGTGCAAAGGGTTTCATCCCCCGGAACGTTCACGCGCTCGTTAGCATATGATACGAGTGGCGGGGCCCGAGGGTTGAATCCTCGGCCAATAACAATCCATTTTGGCCTGTCGTCCGGCTCCTCTCGTCCTCCGCACCCCTCCCAGCATCCTGTATTACAATTCGCATTCGGGCTTCCTCCGCATGGCCCGTTTATTTGTCTGTCCATTGGTCGGACAGCTCAAAGCGTTCCGCCGCATGGGACGCCATTTTTTCTTCCCCTTCCTCCCCCCGTTCGTACTCACGTTGACCCGTTACTTCTCCGATTACGGAAATCTCGCGATCCGTGGGACCGACCAGACGGTCCTTTGCACCACCGATGATCTTTCCTTTTCTTCCTTAGGGGTGGACGCGCTTGCCAAACAAATTTCTCCATTTCTCAGCATTTTTCTGCATCTTTTGACCTTGATTTTCACGTTCAATTATAGCTGCACGCTGGTAGATTTTTCGCTTTGTCGCAATTTATTCGGTTTACACGGTAGGTAAATAGGTTTCGTAGCAAGTATCGGTTAGGTCGAGTCAGCGAAGAATTTGTGCGATAGACTCGTATATAGTATAAGAAGAACTATAGCGATTATGGGTCTCTTCCGTAGATAAAGATAATTAAGAAAAACGAAGCTTAATTCGGTATCTTTTAGATAACTTGGCTGGCTCACGTAATTCCTTATTACAACGTCAGCTTAATAAATTGATCAATAACGTCTCGTTTAACGTTCCACGTTTTCCTTCCTTTCGCCACTTCCAATGAAAATGTTACGAACCATTCGTTCAACTATCTCTCGTTGCGGTTACTTATATAGTTACTTATAAATATACTTAAGGAAACAATTATCGTACAATTTCAAATTTACGTAAGAGAACGACGAGGTTATCGAAGAACGGCCGCTACGTGACGCAGTCCCGGGTATCGATGCAGATCCGTTCAACGAAGATCGGAACTTTTGCTACCAGTGGTTTCTTACGGTTTCGTTAAGTGGTAACGCGTGATTTAATAATTAGAATTATACTCGTATCCTTAAGACAGACGTTCGAGAGAAATTTGTCCGAAATCCGAGTAACTAATAACAAGATTCGAGCATTTGTCCTTGGAATGCGGTCTTTTTCTATCTCTACGATACCACGATTTTCTACTTCTATGTCGTAATATTAGGTTGTGCCGAAAGTTTCTTTCGTTTTATAAGGAAATAATAGACGCGCAACGTTTTTTCTTTCATATTATTCTGTCGAATCGTGCCCGATCCATTCTGTTCTATCAAGTTAAAGACCACAACGTCTGACGGATCAAGTTCCACGTTTGTATAGAGACACGTTGTTGCGAAATACGTGTTTGTAAAAGAAAGACGCTTTTGGAACAACCTAATAATTCGAACGATCGAAAGCATTTCTCGTTAGAGCACGATAATCATAAAAATACGTTGATATTCCTCGGCGAACGTCCTCTTTCGCGGAACCCAATCGCGATTCGATAAACGATCCGCTAAGAGATCCCAGGAGAATCGGCATATTCGCGAGTGGCTCGTAAGCACCTGGTACCAGGCTGCTTCCAGGGGTGATTTTGGATCACGGGGACAGGGCGGGGGCAACGGAGAGGAGGAGAGAAAAAAGCGGAGATGCTAATCTCTCGCATCGCGTCGAAGGGTGGAAACTGTGTGCTAATGCGATCCCGTTTAGCCAAGTCAGCTGGAAAACGGTGCAAGGAGCGCGCCCCAGCCCACGAGTGCACGACTGGCGAAACACGGGACAGGGGATGCTCCCCATTAGTCGGCCGGAGGCCGTTTTCGATGTTGCGGCTCGAGGATCGTCATTATTTCGCGATATTCGCTCGGTTGGAAACATTTGGACATATTGTACCGCTCTCGATTCTCTCTGTCATTTCTGCTCTCTGTTCACGAACGATCATTCTCACAGGCTAGGTGGTGCGATTATGAAGTCCACCCTGGGCTGGGACATGTATTTTTTTTATTTCGTTCACGGATTTTGGCTGCTAAGAGGCTTTTTCTATTCCCTTCTGCGTACAAAGTGATATTTCAGGGGACAGTGACGACTGGTGCGATTATTCGAGTAATTTTTTCTATTCTTCCGTGTACCACCGGTTATGACGGGATAGTTTGAGTCTGTAGACGCAAGGAAGAAAAAAAAAAAAAAAAGAAAAAAGAAAAAGAAAGAAAAAGAGAACAAGGAAAAAAAAAAAGGGAAAGGTGTTCGGTGGGATCTGAGCACCATCGACATAACGAATCTTTAATTAACACGCGATTAACGCGCTATATAGAAATTCTGAAAGCACTGTCTTTGAAATCGAAGATATCTAATTTTCGCCTAAAGGGGGCAACACGACGCTGTAAGACGCCGAAATCGCGTCTACCTATTTTGTTAATTTCACCAGGCCACGCGATCATCGCCTCTCGTCGTTCGAGTCTTATCGCGTCGAGTCTTTGTACGATAAATCTATACAAAATATACATTTCGTTCGGGATATCGTATAGAAAAATATGAAAATCATCGATGACTGCAGGGTCGATGATCGTAAAAAATATTACAATAGATTCAACTTCGTCGAATATCCAAAGAAATCCAAGTATAAATTAGCTTTAATTAACTTATTCAAATTAGGTAGTACAAAGAGTTCAAACTTATCTCTCGTTTAGATTCAAATCTATTTAAAAGTATCGTGTTTTCTTGCTCGAGTATTCGTGAGACACGTACGAACCTTTGCAATCGGATTCTAACCCATTTGCGATATACTCGATCCCATCGATCGATCATCGCATTTCAAAATTCTTTCTTCTATCCTGTCTTTCCATCGCGCTTTATGGACAAAGTCGCGTCGCCGACGGAAAAAGAAACACGTCGCGGTAGGTGGAAAGTGGAGGATGGAGGGAGAAAATGGCGCATGGAGGTGTGAAACGCGACGTAAAGCGCAAATGGAAAGGAGCGAAGCCCCGGGGCCCGCTCGAATTCCGCCTCGCCGCTGGTTATTAGGCAAATACGACCTCGTCGATGATAACCCTTTCGCTCGGGGCTGAATAATATGGCACCCCTAAACGGGCGGCGTTTGATGTGACGCCGGTTCGCCGCGCCTCCCAGCCAATTTCGTTAAGCTTCCCCCCGCGTCACCGTTCCCGCGTGTCATAATCGCACCCTCGTCGGTCCTCTAATCTTCCGGCCCGCGACTCGCGTCGCTTTTTCACCCACGATATTGTGAAACTGTTTGCTGTAATCGGTTAATGGGTTCCAGCTGCTACTTACCAATAACGCTTCGTGGTATTTATATCGTTCGTCTTTCCTTTTATCCATCGATTTACACGAACAAATGCCTTTATGAAGCGTTATGCCTTACAGAGGCAAGTTCTCGTAGTTTCTTCCGTTATTCCTCTATTCCAAACCGATTGTCCAATCGTGTCCACTCTTCTAGTAGATGGACTATGCGACTGCGACGAATTTCGACGAGGCTAACAGTTCGTTCCAGCATTCCATACGCGCCAACCAAATATCTTCGATAGGTGAAAGTAATCGGAGAGCGAGAGAATCGGCAAGCTGTCGGAACAATTTGCCACAATTTTCCAGTCATGACGTTAAGCAACCGTAAAGAATAAAAAGAAAGGGACAGAGGCAATGATCTCGCGCGAGGATAGTCGACTGGATAACTTAAGCGAATCTAGTCTGAGTCATCCTTTGGTCGCGTCGGCAACGATCAGTAATAGTTATTTACGGCAATCGCAACTGCACCGATATTATGACGTCCCCTCTGATCATTGAAAGCAGGCCTGAAACAAGTTGTCCCGGCGCTGTTCGCGCGTTCAAACGCTCGCTTGGCGTCGAGCCAATTGGGCTGCTGCCCTTCACCTATGCCAGTGAACGATGTACGAAATTGGTTTCCCTGTCTGCCTGTGAAAAGTTTCACGCGCGAGATCGAGCCGGAGAACCGACCGGCCAGAGTCGCCTAACGTTCCCAGAAATTAAAACCGACGCGACGCGACTATTACATTCGAACCTCGAGAACGTTGCGCTTCACCTCGTAAATTCGTTGGTCGTCGAAATGCAAATGCAATTGGTAGCTTACAAGCGAGTTGACAAATGCTCGAAACGTAGCCAAGTAATTGTCAAGGATCCGATATCTTTTCTTCCATCGTTCTTCTTACGGAAAGAAATACGTATGTAAGTGATCCTTATCGTTGACGCGTTGCTTCGCTCGATAAGACGCTCCATAAGATGCTCCGTAAGATGCTTCGTCGTTCATTTGTAATTTCTTCGTTAGATTTGCCTATTTTATCGAAATAGGTTATCGAACAAAATGGACTAAGTAAATACCTGACTCGAGAGACCACGCGTCCTTCTTTCTTTTTTGCAGTTTCTATTCGCAGTAACCGTTCGTTCGTCGAAGATCTCGCAGTTTCTTCGATAGGTACAATATGATTCGAAAGCAACTTCCATTAGCGATTATCGATAGCTAACCGCTACCACAGGACGAGTTCGGTAAAGATTCGGTGATCGTTCGGCGAAGGATAAGAAACGCGTCGGAAACAAAAGTTGGAACAAAGTCGCCAACAGGCAGCTCGCTGAGCCGGCGGATTTCCGAGGTACGAGCTACGAGAGAAAAGGTGGCTGGTTTAGAGAAGGAGTTGCCTGGCTGCAATTCCTTCGGCCGAGCTCTGAATGAAAGTTATGAGGATGAATCTGGCCGAGCAAGGCGGGGGTGGGCAGCGTTCAACGAAAAAGAATGGAGGATGAAGAGGCGAGAGTCTGAACTCCCATCGTCCCAGGCGTATCCACTTACAAGCGACACTATGGCCGTGCCGCGGCACGGCTAGATTTAGGCCAGATAATATACTGTTCTTCGTACGCATGCACGGAATTGCCCGGGAAAGATGATCGATGGCCACCCGTTCATCGGTCGCCAGAAAATTTCTACGAACCACGATTCTTCCAAGATCGTTTTATCCTCTCTCTATAATAGTAAATTTTCTTCTTAGTAAACGACGATTTTAATCGTAAAATAATTTCCTCTACTTTTATACTTTGAAGAAATGATTTCAAGTGAGTGACAGAAATAGCGTCGATGGTATTTCATTTTCACAGAGTTGCGATTTAGAAACGTAGCCGAATAGAAACGGTCGTTATAACTCTATATTTGTGTGGATAATCAAAGCGGTTGTAATCGATCTGATCTATCGTATTTCGTAAACTAGCACCTAAGAGTAACGGTTAAGAACTAATCGCCGTTACAACAAAGCAAAGAAACAGTTGGTAACAGAAATATTACTTGTAACGCTAAAGCGGTGCTCCACTTGTGCTTACAATTATGGAAGCAACGCAGTTTCATACGCGTGCAGAGAAATGCTCGAGAAAGACGATTAATAGCATACCTAATGACTATTCGAGACACGAAAATTCGTAGGTTCGCTCGCCTCGTTCTATGATTGGCTTACTAGCTAATCGGCCATCTTGCAACGATTTTGCCACGTTGTGGGTTTGCTTGTATTTTGCATAATTATTTTGCAACAGTCACTACGTAATTGTTCTACGTTTCTCTTCCAACGACCATTCTATAATTATTCCGCGGCGGTTGTGCCTGTTCCTTCTACCGTGGTTGCTAGATAATAAATATAGCGTACAATTGTTCCTCGATCGAACATCGTTCTCTAAAAGCTCGCTAGTTTCGTTGTTCGAGGAAAGGGCACGTCCTATCGTCCATCCTAAGCGCTATTGTTACGTGGATTTTTAATCGACTTTCTTCTAAGCTGCATTCCAATTATATTCGACTTGTAAACTAAGTTAGCGCTACAGAGTAAATGTTCATTTTCGTAGGTTCGACAGAGCTATACTTGTTTGAACGGCATTTAGCTAGAATTTTTCACGGCAAAGTAGCTACTACGTTCGATAGACCGGTAATAAAGTAAAATCGAGAATTTAAAAGCTATTGAAAGGACCGTCGGTCGGTGCACGTTTCAGCTTGCTTTTATATCGTGAAAAGCTTCGCTTGTACCAAACTTTTCATATCTCGTTCAGCGTCGTATCGTCCAATAATCGTTGTACTTTTTCCCTAAATACGCTATTTGTTCCGGAAAAGGCGGATATAACGTGATACGTTTCGTCTCAACGATGACCGTTTATATCATTCTATCCATTGATACAACGTCACGCAATACAATATCTAGTACCTACTGATATAATCGTAGATATTCGAATGAAAAGTAATTTTAGAATGCAAAGGTCTTTAATAAACGGCCTTTCGAAAATATCACCATCGCTGATTTCCAATATCGTTTAAGAATTAATCATTGCTGAGAGTAAATATTTTCGAACATCGTATGCGCGCAACGACCGTTATCGTTCCTCCTGCTATTCGTTGCTTGCTTTGACTCAGTACCGAACAATAAATAGCATGACAAACGATAAATATATTTTCATACGCGCATTGCTCAATGGGACAACGATCGATTCTCTCTTAGTCGAACACTAAAATCAATTAGGAAACATAGTCGCTATGCTGACAACAGCAAGTATCCGAATATAACAGAACAGCTACGAATCCAGCTACGAAGATAGAAATAAACAGTAGCGAAGCGGATGATCGATCGGAAGAATAGAAAACTGTTGTTACACGTCGAGTATATAAAAGATTGTTTAGAAAATCCTTGTTCTTCGTTTTCTTCGCGGCTCTCTGTTAATCGGAAAGTCGTAAAAAGAAAAAACAAAAAAAGCAAAAAAAAAAAAAAAAAGAAAAGAGATCCCGTTAAAATTCAACGGTGGATCGTCAATCTTGCTCCGCAAGGTTAATCGATTTCGCGAATCGATAATTACCAGCTCGTTACCATAAATTGTATATAATCGCGTATCGCGTCGGGAACACGATTGTCGGAACATCGTTTACCACGATCGCACGCAGATTATTATATCGAAGGTCGGTGAAATTATTCGCCAGTTCGATACAAGGCCAGCCCTATTTAAATCGACGATATCTCAGAAATAATCCGCGCGATCGAACAAAGTATAACTCTCGGGGCAGTCTATCGATCTACTCGATCGTTCGATTTAAGAAAGTACGATATTTTGCGATGCTCGTACGTTCCGACGATGTTAGAAATATTGGCCAATCCTATCTTAAGCGATAGATATTCGCCATTTCGCTAGAACAATCGCGCATATCGATTACGATGGAAAATAAAAGCAAAAATATTAATTTCGTGATCGTTCGCGACGAGTGCATACTTAATACCGAGCTAACGAGTACATACAAAGTACGTAATTCGAATAAATTAATCGAACTAATCGGATACGTATTTTCTATTTAAGTATGTTTCTTCCTCGAGCGCAGGGCCGTCTATTCGAACGACAGACGACGTTGGTATCAGAAAAACGAGAAAGATCACGAGAAACGTATTTTTTATTTCTATTTGAGATCTTCGCTTCTGCCACTTATACGTCTTTCACCACTTTGAATCTCGAAATACTTGGAATACTTTGACTCACGATCGGTCGAAAAACAAAACCGCCCTCCAGAAATTCCATTGGCTGGCAGGACAGCACCTTCGACGTGGCGAACGTCCGGTAATTACCCCTTAATATTATTTATATCCGACCGCGGTTATATCACGATCCGGTAGAAAGAGGATTGGCAAAGGAGGCTATCGCCGCTTTGGCGGTTTCGCGCAAAACCTTGCGCGGCATTCCTTCGCGGAAGAGGCGAAGGTCGCCAATTATCGAAGGCGGCTTAATGCGAGCCACTATGACGGGTCATATTCAGCCCCCTTTTTGCTGGCGCGACGATTCCACGCGCGGCGTCAAAGTGTACCGGCCGCTTCGTAAATCCTCCGAGAGCGGCTTTCAACCCCCCTTCCTCCGCCCCCTTCCGCCTCGCTTTCTTTCCTTCAACCTCCTTTCATTCTATACGGTGTTTCACAAATAACCAACGATGCTCTAGCCATATAATACGCTGCATCTTATTTTCAATCTCTTGGATCCTGGTTCAACGACGATAACGCGTCATGGAAGAAAAAATTCAATCGTAGTAAACGATAGTATCGTTATAGAGCGCTAAAGAAGCGCTAAAGAATGCGCTAAAGAACGCGTTAAAGAATAGTGAAATATCTGGATTTGAATTTTCTTACGCGTTCAATTTTCTAACTTCTATCGTGCTAAAGCGGAATTTCTTATGATATCGTCGTTGAAAAAAAAGTGAAACGACTCTGTCCGTCTCTCGATAGTAGTTTTGATAAAACGTCGAACAACGATGCAACGCAGCGAGGATATAATAGGTATATATAGCTATCGTCGTACCTGGTTTCAATCGTTCTCCAGCGACTTTTATCACGGCCGAACTTTACGGCTAAGAGAGCGACTGCATCGAATTTCATCAAGTTTTGTTCGATCGCTGTCTCGCGATATTCAAAAAGAACCGAAGCTCGCACGTATCTATCGATGTTAGAATTCGACGCAAATCGTTCTTCTAGACACTAGTAAGTGTAAATAAGCAAATGCTTATGGAAATTCGTTAATTTTACGAAAGCGACGAAAGAGGCGCGACTTGAACGGAGATTCGCGTTGTATTCTGCGAATATTATCCGTCGATAGATACGATTCAACGTATACGATATCGTACGGTACACGCTCCAAGCTTTTATCGCTCCTATTTGGGTCAATTTCCGGCCCATTTGCTCTGGAATAAAACGAGAAAGACTGACTCGCGAAGTGGTTAGTTTGCACCGAGTCCATAATTTGCAAACAGACTGGATATCTTAATCAGGCACGGAGGACATGTTTACGACAAACTCGTGGTCGCGTATCGACGAAACGAGCCAGCTTCTTCGTAACTCGTCGAATCATAAATTGATTTTGTATGGAGCGATGCAAATAACAGGATAGTTATATCGAACGATTATGAGTTGATTCGGCGATCGGCGTTATAATTTCGTGCCGTAGCTTACCGTAAAGTATTCTCACCGCGTTTGATCGTACGCGATAAATCCGCGATCTTGGATAAAGACATCGGAGGTTACGAGGTTCTTGCTGGCAATTAGCGGAATCACGTTCCGAAAAGCGTCCTTTACGATGATATTAGGCGGAATTTATGATGGAATCGTCGGTAGCCGAGAGAGCTGGCGTCGATTTGCCCTTGTTAAATTGCCAACTCCGATGGATTCGACGATCGTTCGACGGGTTAGGTTAATAATACGATAACCTAATGCGGACCAACTGTACCAGAACGTACTTGTTCTTTCGCTTTTATCTTCCGTTTCGGAAATTATACCTTTATATATCTTTTTAAGATATTCGAATGTTTCGGTAAAGATAAACACTATCTTCGGGATATAATCGTAAGAAATACCTAATTGAGTTGAAACGCTGAATCACATATCCGTCAGACTTAATCGAAATTCCTTTATCTTTATTAATTTTAACTCGCGTAATTATAGAGATATTTTAGACAAGACGATGATCGGTCAAAGCGTAGAACGCGTAAGCGAAAATTGAAAATTTTGTGCGACGGATATCATCGTTCGTTTTCCAACGTCAATTTACAATCGACTTGGATGATCAATGGCGATGCGACGCGGCGCGACGCGAGAAAGTTTCCCAGTCTCGGAATCGTTCGTAGAACAGTCGAACAAGTCTGATACCGTCCGTGTCGAATCACGATCAATTTGTTCACGAAAATCTGCCTGTCGATCTTGGTCGTTCGTGACGCACGAAGAAGCAGCAATCACGATAACCAAACGAAAGCAGGATTATCCGGCTCCTAATGCGTCTTCTTATCTCTTATTTTCGCAGTGTCTTGTTTCTAGCGCGCTTCTACCGCACTTTTCTGACAAAATATACGTACGTAAGTACTTGTTTAATATTAGGTCGATACGTCTTTTATCGATTCTACTTTTACACACGTTCGTTATTTATTTCTTATCTAATATCCAGTCTACGTCTTTGAATTTTTATACCGCCTAACTCTATTTCTAGTTGCACGAAAGAACGTCTTAAACTTTCTCCTCTCTCTCTCTCTCTCTTGGTCACCCTTTTGTCCTCGTCTTTTTCATCCTGTTTCTCCGCAATAGCGCGTTCGCTACAGAATGATGCGATAATGACACCGAAAATATTCGCGCGCCACGGAGGTCAAGAAACCGGTAAGTCGACTTTGTCGACTGTAAAAAAAAGCGAGTGTGCATTTCCCAGATTCCTGCCGCTCTGTCATTCATCCTCTTCTTTCTTCCTCTTTTTATTCTCCTCCATGACGATCTCTTCTTCCTCTTCGTTCGCTCCTTTTTTCTTTTCTTTCTCAACGGCTGTGTACTTTCGCAATTTTTCACAATCGATCGATATCCATATATCGATACTATCTACCATATTCTTCTTTTCCATCTCGTTTCATCTATCTTCTCTCGACGATGCAACCGCGTATCTCTCCATTTTCCTCTTTTTCATCTTCGTTTGCTCTTTTCCAAGCCAATCGATATCGATCGAACGTCATTACACCCTCGTTCTCGATTATTCTCCCAGCGACGAGTTTTCTCCAACGTTCGCGTTTCTTCTTCTATCGCCGAGCGCATCGAACACCGTTTAATTCGCTGCCAATGCTCGGTAATTAGATTGTTTCGGGAACGCCTTCTTCCACTCGGTTTACCAATCGTTGAATTTTTCCGTAGAAGCATCGGCATCGATGTAATAAAATCTTAAAGAGCCTTCCTCCGACGTTCGTATCGCTGGTTACTACTACTGGTTACGCGCGTCTCGATCGTTGTTTGTTTTATCGCGCGTATGGTGGATCTACTTGTCACGCTCCGATCGTTTTAGGATCGCGTACAAGTAGAATTCTTATCGCCATGATAGTTTATTACGTTTATCGATAGTTATTTCAGTGGAAATAATATAACCTTGGTTTACCTTGGATTACAAAGATTACAAACACTATTTGATCGAATGACTAAATAAAGTAGACTAAATAAAGATTAGTCGTAGATCGAGCGAAAGAAAATTTTACGATTGAAAAATATCGTTCGCTGAATTAACTGTCGAAAAATATTTCGACCTGTTTGATGTGTCGCATTCGCGCGATAACATTTAAGCTGGAAGGGTAATTCGATGTCTAACACGAGATAAACGCGTAATTATAAGGTCTAGCCGTGATAAGTACTTCTTAAGTAAGTGTAGTTTAAAAATTTCCTTCGTGTTTCTTCGATCAGCGGCGAATTCTTATTTCGAAGCAAATGTCATAGAAACTAAACGTATATTTGCTATATTTTGGTATCCCGATAACATGCTAAATTTGTATACATATGATAAAAAATATTTCATTTTCTTAGATAACTATGCTAATGCCAAAAGTGATATACATTCGACGCAAGATAAACACGTTGCTAAAGTTCTTTCCAGAGGAACGGAATCTTCCTTTGGCAAATTTAATCAATTAAATTCAAGATTTATTTACCTTTCATTTAAATAAAATCCCTGATACACGCGTGAATTCACAAATGGATCTATAAATTTGAATATATCAATGATATAAGAAGGAAGGGAAAAAATACATTTCTTTGGTTATTAATTTATTCGAAAGTTATACGTACGTATCTCTCTCTAGTCGTTCTTCGTGTCTCTTTTCGTTTATCGTAATTCATTTGAAACGAATTCGGTTAAAATCACGATTACGTTACTATAAATTGCATGCAACGTTACGATCGATCCGGGGTGACATTTTCTCCGTTTCTTCGTCTTTGATCGATCGTTTCCACATCGTCCATCTATTGCAAAACTAAGCTATTATAATTTCAATAAAGTCGGATAGATAGAACGGCTTAGAGTATATAATCGGCTACTGTTTGCGAAATCACGATACAAAAGCAAGTTGTCACTTTCGATCCGAGCGTAGCCTAGCGTATAGCGATCGTACGCGTTCGCCACACGATAAATCGATCTATCGATAACTACGTGGGATCATCGACCGACGTGACAGCGCGATGCCGATCCCGTGGGCCGGTCGTTGATGCGTGAGAATTCGTCGGCGTGCACGGCGTGCAACGCCGACCGCCGGTTTCTCCGTATTTGCATATTTCTCGCGAATGTCTATCGCGGCTCCGAAATAGCAGCACGCACCGACCGAGAACCATCGACCCATGATGCGTCCTAGCCACAATACGAAAATATCGAAGCGGGCGCAACGTATTCGCGAATGGTTGAAAAACGCGCGGAATCCGCGCGATTAATTTACGATCTTGGAACTGGTTTGTCGGCTCGATAGTTTGCTCGTCCGCGTATTATTTCTCCCAGGGGTGGCGCTTTCCGCCGGCGGTTTTTGCCCGATCGCAGTCTCCCTGCGGGTTCTGGGTTCGCCTTTACGATATCCCAATGTTTCGAATTTTCTTGATTTTCTACATTTTCTAGATGTTCTAGATGTTCTAGATTTTCTAGATTTTCTAGATTCTCAGAATTTCTCCGAGACACGCTCCACGTAAATAGTTGCGGACGCTTATTTCGCAAACGCGTCTTTGAAGATTTCCAACTTTTCGATGATATAACTCGGCCAATAGATCGTTAAAAGGTTTATTCCTTACGAGAGACGATGACAAGAAATAACACTGATTTTACTCAAAACTGAAAAACTCACGCTCCTCCTTACTCCCGTCCTTACTCCCGTCCTTACTCCCGTCCTTACTCCCTTGTGACTAGAACAATTTCCTATTGCGAAAACGTAGAACGCAGAACTTTAATAATAAGACGCTTCCTTGGAAAGTAAGCAAATGCCTACGATCTCGAAATCTCCGTTACTCGAAGATAAAAGTCTCGCGAGTTTTTACGTTACCATAAGACTGAAATACCGCTGCTGCTATCGGTCACCGCGTAAATTAGATTATTAGTAGGAGTCAATTAAAAAACCAGGCTGCTGTTACGCGGCGAAGCACAAAGTAGACTTTTACCCTGAACCGATTCACAAGATAGAATACCACTATGCATTTGCGTATTAGACAAGCTATCGGCCTGCCAATACCGCCCGAAATGCAAGTTCAATCACAGACGTTAGCACGATTCCTGTATGATCATCGGTATCAACGTACCTATTATCGTATCAACATTTTTCCAACTACGATATACACGCCATTCATAGGTATTCGAACGCTTTGGTCTAATGTATGTAGTTTAGGTAAAACGTATGCGAAGTTAAGATGGTTAGAAGCAGTACTATCTTTTTATAGAATCGGCACGCTATAAATCGAAACGACTTGAATATTAAATATCTTTGTATCTGTCGAAATCGTATCCACATCGGTTAAAAGAAATTCTTCGCGACGATCGCGAACGCACCGTATTCACCGTGCCATAATTAACGTATTTCACTTTCTTCCACATTCCATTTCTCACGCTCACCTCGCAACGAAAGAAGAAAAGAACGAGCAGAAACAAAAGGACAGGTGGTGGATGTTCGCGAGCGAACGAGACGCGTTCGAATGGCAACTCGCGGAGCTCGCGGAACGAACAGGCCGGACGTAACGACGCCGAGCGACACTTATATCGAGATCTATTAATATGCAGTCGAGCTGAACGTTAGACGGTGCTTAGTCTCTTGTCACGCGTATTACACACCCAATACACCCCCTTAATGCGTTGTCAACAACACGCTACTCGACACGAGTGTTCCTCCGTTCCTCCGTCTGTCCGTGGCCTGTCGTTTAAATGGCCAAACTGTTTAACAAAACTGTCGCCAACTAATGATTCTCGAGCACACGATACCGTGTAACCGACAGGCTCGATCGTTTTTCACGCGATTCGTCTTTCTCTTCCTATTCTTTTATTTTACCATTCCAAATCGATCACAATTCCCCGTAATTCATAGACGAACCGATCGAAATGACCAACGTAATTTCTTCCAAATTCCTTAAATTCTTCGTTTATTTAAAAAAAAAAAAGAAACGACGCTTTTAAGCGTTTACATCTATCTCGATCTTAGTAAAATATAAGAATAAAATATTTCTTCTTTACATATGTAATAACACGTATATCCCGTTATCTTATTTTACGCAATTTCTTCTCTCAATTATCTAACGTATCGTAAGCATAACGATTCAAGGAAAATTAATAATCGCCGCCACTAACGATAATAGGAGAACGAAGGAGAAAGAAAACAGTCAAAAAGAACAGTCGATATGGCCGAATCCGGAGTTTCAACGATAAATTGTTGATTACCGTGACAGCGCCATTGCGTAGTGGTACTTCCGGTTCTTGAAAAGCGCGTTTCTGCTCCGAACGCGTCGATAGAGATTTTCGTATTATCGTATTATCTCGCGTATTGACATAGCGTTTACTCGCGACTTATCTTTCCTTCGCGTAGCCTGGTTTCTTTATTACAGCTTTGTTTGAAAAGTATTTGCAATTATAATACTTCGTCTCAACGTTCCGTTGATTCACGGCGCTTATCGCATACTTTTTCACGCGTTTCTATCTTGCAAACTAAAATTCTATCTCGTATCTAAAGAGGGCTTGCTTTTTTCGCTCTTGTCTCTCGCGTGCTTCCGAGGATTCTGCCTTTCGATCGAGTATTTAAGAAATTGACTTTCACCGTTTTCTATAGTGATTTATGGCTTTTGTTGAGACGCGGTGTTTCTCGTTTCCCCACGCGTGTTAGGCCTATTAATGCGTAATTTGTTTTAATGTAAACGCGATAGAGAATCAAAGACTCGCCACGAAAGGATAGTTGAAACAGGAGGGATGGTTCGGCTATCTCGAGATAGAAACGTAATAATTAAGACGTATGTATATATATAGGAATTACGGTGACACGAGCAAGCGATAGGACGAACAGCGAATCTAAATTTCCTTTCGACGTTTAATCGGTTTAATCGGCGAGTTTCGCATCTTTCGCTCTTCCGACCTGATCGTCTTTCGACAAATTGGAAAATTCAACGTAAACGCGTAATCGGCGATGCCGCGATCCTGACAAAAATGTTAACGCTTCGCGTATTGGTGGAGCGACGCTCGGCGTGCCTGGAATAAAAATTTTATAACTTCTTTAATTTATAGCATAATAAAACGAAACTTGGAAATAAAAGTCGTCTTGTCTCTTTCGAGAATTTTTAGTAGTCTGGCTTTGATGTATACGTAAATTCCATATCGTGTCTCGAACCCCGAGTAACACAGAACCGTGGTTTAACGTATTGCTCTTGTAATAAATATCTAGGTTCGTGTACGTACCGCGTATCTCCATTATTATTCCACGTATTTCCTCGTCGAAGGATATGTCAATATTGACTTACGGACGAACCTATCGATAACTATCGGTAATTCACGAATCGAACCAATCATGTACCGTTATTATTTTCACGATGTAAAGATTTATAAACTAAATCGCGAGGGTCGATGGATTTGCAAATCGGATCGTCATTATCAGTCGTATCGTCATTCACGTGGACCGCCGATTTATAACATAAGCCGTAAGGCTATACCTTGTTGCTTTCTAGATTGAACAAACTATCGCTGGCAAACACAGAAGAAGCTGTTATCTTAGAAAAGATCTGACCATCGAACAACACCTACTGTTTTTCTTCGAATATTTTTGATGGAGATTTCGCTAAAAATATATATATATATATATATGATATATTTGATATATATATATATATATATATATATATATCACGGAAAAATATACCTCTACATACACCTACCGATAAAGTATATATTAAAGGATTCACGACATTTGGTTAAAGAGAAACATTCGACGTTACGATAAACGCAGATACAACGATGCGAAAGAAACGTAAATTTGTTTGCGCGATGAATAATTTTCACCGAGTATCGCGTCCCGTTCGATTCGATATAAATTTGAAAAACTCAAGTATCTTCTATCTTCCTATTTCTAGTATCTTAGTATCTTCTAAATTTCCTATTTTCGCACCATAGGTATCTACGTATAATCCATGTTCGCTGTTGACGCCTTTAACGTAACGAGAGAATCTTCTCTTAAATCGTACGAAAATCGTCGCGAAAGAAAGTTGCCAATCCTTTGGCATTTACAAGTCTCTTTCCTATCGAAGCCGCGATTTCGACTCCTCGTCGTTTTAATCGCGATCAACCCGTTACACGCTGTATTCTCCGCGATTTGAATTCAATCGAGACGGTAACTTGGATTCGCGGCGGCAAACGCGCGAACGCATAACGATGTAACAATTACCGCAAAATATGACGCGATACGTAGGTACAAGGTTACCGAGTTGTATTAGAAATACCGTGCTAAGTATGCAATTAGGTATCGAATTAGGAATACGAGTAACGAATTAGAGCATTAAATATGAAACGACCATCGTCAATTAAATATCGAATGCAATGCGATTAATAACGTTGAAGCAAGTTTGAACGCGATTCTATATTTTCGTGGCGCAAGAACACTGGAAAACACATTTGTCTTCGAAAGTGAAAAAGTCGAAGTCGTAGTAACTGCGTGATTGGCACGAAGATGGGATTCGTTGTCGTTTCGATGCTTCGAACGATGATACATAGCGATAAATATTCCTAATATTTATATAATTGGCCATCGGTAATAAAATGTAATAAGCACATTTTAAGATATTGATCGATCATAAATAGACTTCAACTTCTTTCCTGAAACGAAGCATTAAAACGACTCTAGTATCAAGGAAGAGCGAACCTGTTTGAACATATACCATCGTGTAATATTTAATAAGATTCAGCAGTTTACACGTTCCGCATCTTTTACGCTTGAAACTAAAATACGTAAGTCGAAAGAGTGTTAAGCGTAAACGTTCGCAAAGTCTTAATTATAGTTTGGACGTACGGTATGTAAATTGGTTATCTTTGTACGAATAAAGGGTATTCGCTGCGAAATCTAATACAAATAAAATAATAGGAAATATAAATAGAAAGAGAACGACGCTTTTCTCCTTGAATATAGAAAATAGAATCTCTGCTCTTTATGAGAAACTTTGAATACAAAGTGCTAGACTTTTACGCAATAAATCTCCTTCGATGTTAGCAAGGAGTCGATCGGGAGAGACACAGAGATTACATTCGACGAACAACTGAAACAAACGTACGTAGGTATATTCGGATTTCCGTAGAAGAAGCTAAGCGATCAGGGACAAAAGTAAATGAATGATAAATACGTTATTCGGTAGCCAGACATGTTTACAAACATAAAGCGTTACAAACATAATTGCGTCTTACGCATGCAGTAGCTTCGAACAAATGTAGCTACCGATCGAGATTCAACACCTTACCTTGTAATCGTGGAATTACGTTTCTCGAACGGTATTAGCGTCGCTATTTAAACAGCGCAGCGGAATGACCAGTTGACTCGTTCGGTTAACAAACGTATAAAACAGTCGCAGGTATATAAATATTCGTAACCTAAAAATAGCCGATAAGAAGCACATATCGGACTACCTTGAAATTCTATCCGTCGTTTGGAAAATATGATTGAATCGTCGCGTGCAACGGTTCCCAGACAATTTGCCATTACGAATGGCGTCGATTGGAAAAGAAACGGGAAGGATGGTTGCCGCGGACCGAAGATTAATCGAGAAACACGGACTTTTGCGCGTTCGACGATTCGTATCCCGGGGCACCGGCGATATCTCTGTTTGTCGTTTAATCGAAGAACGCATAAGCCGGCCGGTTAACGCGAAATAAATGGCCGACAGCGTTGCTTAACTCGAAAACTGGACCTGTCTGTCGATCGGCTAGACTCGAACGATTCCTATCCATCGACATCTTCGCAACGCTCCAGCGACTTTCCACCACATATTCGAAGAATCTGCGAATAAAGGTTGCGCGTCTATCGAACCGATCTAACCGTTTAAAAGATGTTATTTTAAAGCGGCGAGAATCTCGTATTCCCGGCCAATCGAGGAAGAACAACCCTGTCGACGTTGTTCGACTACCAGCGAGTCCATGCTGCCATTGCGAACGATATTAGACGTATAACATATAAAATTAATACATATAATACATAAAAGAAACAGCTAATCTTAGTCGTATCAGCAACATCTCGAGATCTGTACTGTAATGTCAAACAACTTTGTTTCCCGGATAAACGTGGAAACATAAGATTTTTTTTCTATCTCGCGAAGGATCGCTTTCACCGTAACAATCGTTCCACTCTGCTAAATCGTATTTTAATATCAGTTCCTTCTCCGCAAGAGACAGTTAGCTTGGAAAATTTCGACGAAACAGCTGTGAGTCGGTTCAGTAGCCAGTCCGAGTAATTGTGATTTTGGAAAATTCGATCGATAGGAAGTTGACTATTTTTCTAAGAACTGCTCACAAGATAGACTGCTAACGATATTCGCATTTACTAGTACGTTTGCAAGCAGGTTTTTATCGCGATATGCGACAGGATTTGAAAAGTTTGGTTGGAGAATACAGACAAATTGCAAGTAATTTGTGAAACGATCGCAAAATTGTTTCTAAGGCTGCTATGTAATGTGCTATCGTAGTACCGTTTACGAGTATGTAATAATGTAAAAGCAACGGAGATAGATATTTGCATGTGGAATTGAGAGGAATATTTGCGATAAGCGATAAAGAGCTTACACGGCAAAAGTAGTTGACACCTACCGAACGAAAGAAGATTTCCAGCCCGTTGTTCGTTCTCATCGATAATTTATAATTAAGTTTTTGTGTTACGATTACGATGGTAAAAAGCGTAATGGAAAACGATGCAACGCGCGGGCGTGTTTCTATTTTATGTGGTCATTTTTCGGCATCTAAAAAAAAGATAAGAACATTTCCTGGGAAATCGACAATGCACCATGCACTATGATCGATGATATAGCTTATCGATGGATAACTAATAATTGACAAATGTTTGCGGAAACTTTGTTCGAGCTAAAAGACACGCTTATCATCGAAAACTTTTTTCTCCGTGACTCACCGACGCGCGTCCTTTTCTTGCGCGTACGATCTATTTTTCGACCGTATTTCTAGAAAATTACCGAATCGCTCTTTCGAAAGGAAACTTTTTCGAAAAGAAACGAGCATATCGTTTAGAATAGAATTTTCGGGAATCTTTGGCATAAAAAACGTTCTTTGGAGAATTTTCAAGATTCTCGAGTTCCGATCGGCAAAATCGCGAGGTTCGTTCAAGCTTGTTTTGTTAAACTTTTCGAGAATTTATTATCGAATGTAAATTTCCCGTTCTAACGATGATCGTAAAGTTTATCATGGCCGAGACAGACGCGAAATTTTTAGCGTGCGCAACATCGCTGGAAATGTCACTTTTCCTCGCGTACAAACAATTCGATCGTTCTTGTTTGATTTCGCGCCTTTCCACTCGTACAGTAACGCTTAGTCGTTAAGTAGTCGGCTTACAGGTTGCATTTAACGTTACGGTTCGATTATTTAACCATACGATGGGATATATCATTATTCTCCATAGAATCGTTCTTCGAAATATTTTCAAGCTTGGTTTATTTACTTTTCCAGGAGAGCAAGTAGCGCTCATTTGTCGTCAAAATTATCTTTACGAAACTGGTTGGCTGTCGCAAGACTATAATATCGTTAATTTATCGAACAATTTATCAAACATTTGTAGGACAATTTTTGAAAACTGTTGCCGGCTTTCCCCATTTTTATCGTATTGTTCGAAGAATATGATATCCTAGATTTGCTACAGCGTTCCTTGCTTGCGGTTCAACGCGATAAACACCGAACGAAGCGCGAAAGATATCGTTTTGTTAAGCTCATCGGTGACTTTCATTTCGAATATTTATCATTTTGATACTTTGGCATTTTCTTGTCAATTACAGTTGCACGCGCACACGCACGCAAACACGCGTTTCAGAAGTTCTAATATTAAATTATTAGCGTTTCTCCAATGCCATTACGTTTCCGTTCAAACGGATCTGAATCGTTGCAACGAATTTTGACTCTTTCTCGTCGAATTACTAATAAGTCACTTTTCATCAAATTACCTCGATCGAAAATACCGAAAATCGCACAGATATTTCCTCGACCTATTCTTTCTCCATATTTTCGACAAGTTCGAACGTTTGAAATTGTAACGCGTACAGATAGTTTCTGATTAATTTTTTGCAGAATGTCGGAGAAATCCGGTTTCGCGTGGTCGTTCCGTCAAATTCCTGGCGATATCCACCCACAGTTTAGCATTACAAATACCGGAACCTGGCGAAAGACAAAAAATACGAGGATCCAGCAAACCCTATCATCGCGCCATTCACCGGTGCACTTCTTATCTGCGTTTCTTTTCGGACTGCGTGCCGCGAGAGATTCACGAGGGTTCCGTGAAATTTCACGCGAACAATTCCTTTTTTCTTCCCCTTTTCTCCTTCTCTCCCGCTCTTTCTCCCGCTCTCTCTCCCGCTCTCTCTCTCTCTCTCTCTCTTTCTCTTCGGTCGTGCAGGATTCGATCTCAAAGGAATTTCACCACTTCGGATACGTCCGAGCTAATCAATTAACCGGTCGACTTTATCGAAAAAATTGCCGCGGAGACTCTATCCGCCGGCTAGCGAGTATAGTTTTTCACCAAATTGTAACTCTTTTGGTTATACGTTAATTGCAACGGTTTGTCGAATATTTTATGCCAATGCGACGAACGTGTTTGACAGATTGTAGAAATTCACGATAGATCAAGCTTGTTGCTTGTATTTATACTTGTATATATAGCACTGCTGATTCTAATTAAAAAGAACAAGGGAAAAAGAGGAAAGAAAAAAGAGAAAAGAAAAGAAAAAAAGAAAACAAAAAATCTGCGAATAGAAACTTCGAATAAAACAATAGCTTTGATCAATGGTATAACGTATTATTTGCGACAAGCGAATGCGACTCGCAACAATTACGAATGTTCTCGTTGCAGGATTAGAAAAGTGGAAGATCCATAAATAACACTGGAAATAGATATTCCACGCGAGTCTGTATTATATAGGTGTACGTGTATGTAGACGTATACGAAGATGTAGATGTTTATAATCGAAATGGTATCTATGGTAGGTATATGTAATTATGTATAGTATCTGAATAAACGTCAACGTTAATTTTTCATAAGCATTCGCACGTTTCTAGTATAATTGGAAAGGAAGGAAATGTAAATATGTCATGATAGACTTGATCGTTTTAGCGATAGAGAAATTACTATGTTCGGCAGATCGGCAATTAAAATTAATCGTTTTCTTTGGTTAGTAGGTTAGAAATTCGTTGAAAAAAAGAGTATAAAAAAAAGAGTATCTACGGTACAGTCGGTTGCACAGTTTGATAGAATGTCATACGCTCGGTACGTCACTTACGATATGGCAAAGTATACGGTGAAAACGAATGGTAGCAGTTGAAAGAAATCGTGTATGTTAAAACATTGTAGAAATGGCGTGTCTACGGTCGAGGGACACGAACGGTTAAATCATGGTTTCAAAGGGCCTGACGCCGTCGCAGCTAAACAGTTAATTTCACGCTAAAAATCCTCATCGCCCTCTGATTCTATTAAACCTGATCGAAACCTTTAAAAAGCTGCGCAGTCCGCGTTATCGCGTTACAGAACCGTATTGCTTTCCACGCTTCCAGCAAAAACTGTTTGCTATTTTGAAGAAAAGTAATTCGGTTTATCGCGGTAAGCGATAGGCTGTAGGTTTGAGAAAAGCGATCGAAACGTTAACGAACAACGTGCCGAATCGATCGCCGTTTAACGCTCGAGGAAACCTCGATACGAGAAATATAAACAATCGGTTTGAAGAAATCGTGGACAAAGTATTACCTAGAAAGCATAAACGAAGTATTGTTTACAGCATTAGCGGATTCGCTAATATATACAGTGTACAGCGTATGTTAAAAGATTTTCCGCTATTTCAAGCGTTTGTTAAGATATTCGGCTCAGTTATAAGATATAGCTGCGTTGAAAAAGATTTAGTAACGGATTATGCTCTGTACATTTTATTCGTTAATTTATGCCCAAGATTTAGTTCCGCTATTATGTATCTAGGTTGGTTTTGCTTTCTTTCTCTCTTACGTTATTACATCCGGTAATAAATATTATCGCCACAATTCAGCGGAATCTTTATTTATATCCGAACGATATACATGCAATTTCACTCGATTTGACCGAATACAAACCGAGTATTTGTTGGAAAGAGTAGAAAATTATTTGTAATTTTACGGATTACCACTACCAGATACTTGTCAAGTTTTAAAACGAACATTCGCCCGACAAAGTCTCCGCTACGATCTGTTACCGAAACTTTCCCTCGAGCTACGCGATTCGCGTCTCGTTTACCGGTGTCTGTCGTTCGTTTGCTCGCTATTTATATTTCCATGTTGCGAAGAAAAAAAGGGCGGTAGATGAAAAAATTGGCGTAATTACGCTTCATAAAGAGGAGAAACTGCTATGAGAAATCCGTGAAATAATCGACTTAAGCAGTTGTTCCGTATAATACAAGCGAAAAGTATTCAGCTCGAGCGGAAAGAATGAAAAGTTTACTTGCAAAAAGTAAATAACCAACACTTGGCAATTACTTTTAAGAGTACGATCAAATTGAAGACACTAATTTCGATGAAATTCCGTGTAACTTGTGACAAATAACTTTCTATTAACCGACAGAAGAAAAACTACTAGAAAACTCGTCCAAAACAATTGGAGAAACTTTACTGCGACGCGTTTCTTTTAATTAAAACGAGTTTAACAGTCAACGTTGAATTGATAAAACTTTATCTTGCAAAAATTATTTTAGTACCTTGCTTGGGAAATTTATTATTTTATGTACAAGGCGATCGCACGCAAGCCGAATCCATTAATTCCACTTTCTTTGATTTTCTAAATTTCACCGAATAGATAAAACGAAAATTAAACGAATGTTCAGCCGCGAAGAAAAAAATATCACGTTTCCAGCAGTCCATTTGGTGCAACTTGGCAAATTGTTCGCTATGATCGGTGAACGGATCGTATAAATACATGCTAACTATTAAGACCGATCGAGAAATTACAAGTTACTCCAATTTTCAAATTCCTACGCTTTTGTCGGGTCGTCAGACGTTTTCGAGTCAGCCAATTTCACTTCTTCTCGCTAATATTTTTCACCGATACGAAGGACGTTACACGCGAACTAGAACTCCTCGTGACCGTAAAGAAATCGCCCCGGCAGATTCCACGTTATCGTTAAATTTCGCCAAACTCAAAGGGAACGCGAAACAACGTAATAATCTCACCGAGTTGATTAAAAATCTTGCGGATTCTGAGAATCTCAACGAACCTGGTGGTTCGATGCCACGTTTCTAATTGGAGAATACAAGACACAAGCCATAGTACCTACCGATCGTCTGTGAACTACTTTCGTATTAAAAAACATTTGATATTTATTTCTTGGGAAAACGACGATTTTCTCGACAAATAGATATCTACGTGGAGCATCGAATAACGAAACGAGAGAGGTGAAAAAGAAGAAGAAGAAGAAGAATAGAGGTTGAACTGGCGAACAAAGAAATGGCATCGACGATGTTTTCGAAGATCGGAGTCGACTTACTCGATTATTAGAAGGATACGTTTAACCTGCACCGTTTGAAACAAGTGTTAAGAGGTACGCGTCAATGTTATTTTTGCTGCCTACGTTACAAAGCACGTTTCTTTTACGATAAACGTTACCTTAACTCTATAATGGCGTTTATATTTTCAACAACGATGATTCTTTCGCGTTTGTCCGAGACGTGAGAAACTATTTATCGATGGTATCGGTTGGTTGGATGGAGCGAGCATTCGAAACGAAATTCAACGAAACAAGCAACCTTCGCGGGATAATTCCTCGATCGTCCCCTAGCGCCACCGTACTTTCGTTAAAGAAATTACGCTTGGATAAGTAGTAATTTAGCGGGAAAATGAGAATCGCAGGCACGAAACGTTGCCAAAACGCCTGAAACGAGTTCAACGTCGACCTACGGCACGCGCGAACACAAGTGACAAGTGGCCTTAGCGCTCGTCGCGTTTTCGCGCGGGTCATCGCACTCGAGAAACGAGAAACCTGTCCTCGATGTTCGCGTTTCCCAGTTGAAAAGGAACGCGATCGACGAACTCCTGCTTCTACTAGTCGAGCACTCGCGTTTCGGGGAAACGCGAAACGCCAACCTGGCTCGTCTGCCCCTTTCGATCTTCGTGTGGAATTCAAGCGCGTGAAAAATAACCATCTTCTATTCGTTCGCTACGGAAGGCCGATTAAATCGATGCTATTAGGAACGAGAACGGCAGGATATTTTTCGCGCACTTTCATCACAAACGGATTCGAGGCGGTTGGTTGACGGGTCGCGCGGCTACGAGTCCGACGGAGAGCTTCTGTGAATCGAGTTTCGATGACACTCGCGGCTGATCTCTCGGCGCGACGCGCCACCACGCCGACGGCCACCATTGCATCACCTTTCTTTCCAACCAGTTTTAATCGCTTGTTTCCTGTAAAAGTGGCTCGGGTGCACCAAAATGTATCGTTACGAGCCAAGTACGACATTCGTACGTCGTCGAAGCTCGTTCGTTACACGAAGCTAAGAGCACGGAATAATCAACGACAGCGCATCGACCGACAACTAATAACGAATAACCAATAACTAACAACCAACGACTAACAACTAATATCTAATATCTAATAACTAATATGCTAAGATAATTGTTACGAATTCTCGCGTTCCAGTTATCCAACCACGATAAATCGTGCTTCAGGGCCTAAACGTCCCACTCTTCTCTACCATCTCTATCGTTTCTATACCATCGTTTGTTGTTATTTGCCTACCTTAGCATTTAATGTAACTTCTACGTGTTACGTTTTCTCTCCGAGTTGACAGATATTCGATAACCTGGCTTCTCGTTACAAGATCGTCGATATTTCGTCGTAGTTAAATCGGCGGCCGCGTACAATTCAACGCGGCTCGAAGGAGAATTTACCGAAGCTCCGCCAACAACTTTTGTGACGTGAAATGGGTGACATGTCCCAAGCCCGATGTAGAATTCAATACCTGATGGTGAGCGTTTTGCTTATCTCGGTAGAAGATCTTTTAGAAAGTTGTGGATATCGAACTAGTCGTCTTAGATCAGGACAGACGATAGAAGAACGACGAAAAGATGCTCGAAAGTCATCGCGTCGTCGTACGTGCATCCTTTGCGCGGAAGGGTTCACTCTCGCGAATAAATAATTATTATTTGGAAACGGACGTTTGTCCGCGGTTGGAGGATTAGAGAAAAGAGAATCACTCACGATGGCATAACCCACGAGCCGCGTATCAAGGGAAACGGAACGTCGATGCGATCCGTTCGAATTTCTTTGATACGTAGCTAGGTCGCAGGATCGACCGATTACACGGAATTTCCTCCATCGACATACAACTCCGACAGAGAACACCAGACACCGTCTTTCGATCTTTAACGATTCGACTTCCAGGTGAATTTTAATCGCATCACGTGGCGTCCAAACTGTCGCCGCTTCTTCGCGCAGGCACGATCTCTTATCCAGCATCCTTCGTCGTTCTCGTTACTCCGTTAACACCGTTTGCCTAACCGTTTTCGACCATTCGAAAACATTGTCACAAATGGGGCCGATACGTTCGTAGAATTCGATTCACTGTTTCGCGACGGCTATCGACATACGGTGAAATAATAGAAAAACGGCTCGACACAAGTTACTCGACAGCGGCAAGGTAACAACGGCTAACGACCCTTTCTCGCCTAATCTAACGCGCGAGAGCACTGGAGAGAAAGGGGGGGGGGGGACGACGACGACGACGACGACGACGATGTGTACGTGTGTGACGCGCGCGAGTGTTGCGTGTACGTGTGTGTGTGCGCGCGCGCTTGTGTGTGCGTACTATTTTCCTAGATCTCCGGATTCGTACGTATCGCGCTCGATGATATTCACTTACGGGTCTGGTTCACGTTTCGTACGGCGTTGATCAGCAGAGGGCCCTGGACAAGATCCTCCTCGAGGTGGGCACGGCTTGGTCGAGCTTGCTTTCTCCGTGACATTCCTTCTAGCCTGTTGATCGCTTTTGGATTGTTGGCGACCGCCGGTGATCCAGTTTGTCGGGCAACGAATCGGGACTAATATCTCGCTGAGACGGGCCGACACGCGATCGGTCTACGCCGCGGCGAGGACCGCGTCGATTCCGCACTCGACGATTCCGGTCGCAGGTTAATCGAATCACTGCTGTACTTCACCATCGACACTGTCAGGGAGCCACACCTCCCCTCGCGCGCTAATCCACTTCCTGAACGATCCCATGCGGAAAGAACCGGCGACGTTTCAACTCGGCCAGTAATAACACACTCGAGCCATCCCGGAAAGCTCTCGCGGCACTCGTCGAGTTTCTCGAGACGGCACGTGGCGCCCGCGACCAACTCCCTTTTTCTCTTCCACTTCGACGATACGTCGTACCGTGTTTCCTATTTTCTCACACACTCGACTCTTTTTTCTACCCGTGGATCAGCTACGACACAGACCGGTGTGCGCACGTGTACCACCGAGAGAGCGAGAGACTCTGTCCGTCTGTCCACGCGGGACACCGCGTGCGTGCTTACACGTTCGTTCGTGCTTGGCTACGTAGTTGCTTGGCCGCGTGCGTGCGTCCGTGCGTCCGTGCGTCCGTGCGTGCGTGCGTGCGTGCGTGCGTGCGTGCGTGCGTTCGTGCGTTCGTGCGTGCGTGGCTACGTACGTGCGCGAACCTGTGTATATGTGTGTTTATGGTTGTATATCTCGCGCGAAATCCGCAGCTCTGGTGCCTCGAGTCGGCCGGACGACGGACGGACCAGCTCTGGGCCTGACGTCGCGGCGCCCCTCTCCTGCGCTGCCCGTCGCGTCTTGGTGGGGACGGAGGGGAGAGGCCTGCGCGCGCTTTCCTCCCCGCCGCACGACTCATCGGCGGCCCCACCATCGGTCGCGCGCTCCCTCCAACGCGACCCACGCTCGCCAGGGGTGGGATCAAGTTCAATGTGTACTCGTGAATCTGAATCAATTCGATAAGTACAGTGGTCGAAAAAAAGTATTCGTATACCGTGAAGCGTTCGACTTCCGTTGCTATTCAACTTACGTATGTGATGGTAAATTAATCGCTCGTTGCCGAGCCAACGTGGGAACTTGACGCAGCCTACGGCCTACGGGGACACAGCGTTTAACTATGAAATACTAATTCCGAAAGTTCCTCGCGCGACTATCCGCGCCGAGGATCGCGGACTGCTTCGCGGAATCCACTTAATTTTATGCCGTGCATGCGCGTATTCGTTTCAACGATTTCGTTTGCATCTGTTCCTCGCTGCCGCCATTTCTTCCTCCGGATTAACCGTTATTACGGCATAACGAGCATTTGGCGCGGAAAAGAAATGGCTCGTTTGGACGTCTCGGAAGGGAAGGGAGATCACGGTGAGAAATCTACGAGGTTATCGAGAGCACCGCGCAGACGACGGCGGCCTAGCCGTTGCGTTGCGTTGCGTTTGGTGTATCGTAAGCGAGAATGAAACGCATACCTGTGTGCAACCGTGTAAGAAAAACGTTCACGTTCGTTAGGATACGAATAACTCGTTCGCGATCCTCTCGCGATCGAAGCGTCGTTCCAGGTAGTCCAGCGTAGAACCAGCGTGAAATACGTTTTCGTTGAATTCTCCCAGCTCTGAAATCCAGTCTCGTCGAGACTCCGAACGATTTTCCCTACTAATTTAACGATCGCCGGTTGCACCCAACAAACACCGTGTCTCGCCATCCTTCTATCCTACGTTTCCCCCTCGCGACTCATCTTCGCTCTCTTCTCGCGCTCTCTTGTCCGCCATCCGACTGACTTTCGTCCATCTGTACGTACCGTATCTCGTTGCACGTTCGTCGCAGGCCGTTTCGCCTCTTCGCTTCCTTCTTACGAAAGAAAATTCCACCGTATTACTCGAACGAATCGCTTACTCGAAGCGAAAATTCGTTTACGTCCGTTATATTCTCGGATCGATTACCAACGGCAACTCGCAAGCTCCGTTTTGTCCAACCTATCGATTCCGTCCGATCACGTACAACCAAAAAATAGAATCGTTCGTTCGTGTACGGTCATCGGTTGTCCATAGTTTTGGCCAAGCGCAGCGGCAGCTCGAAGGAAAAGCGAAAATTTCCGCGTGACGGGTCCGGATGATTTTCTGCTCGAGCTTCGGTCGTGTTTCTGTGACTCCCCACTCGAGCTAGGTCTCGACAGGTTCCCCTTCCGGCGCGTCTTCGCCCCACCATGCGGCAGGTTGCGCGAGGCGTGGCCTGCGTCACACGCTGCTCCGCCCCCTTATGCATTATTATAGCGAGCCACTCGTGTCTCTATGATTTTATATGCCGCGTGAATATTCCACTCTACGGCTTCCCCACCGCGCGTGCCGTGCTCGCCGATTGTATTCTCGTCGCGCTGACGCGGTTTTTATAGCAACGCCGGGCAAACGCTACACGATCGTACCGGCGTCCTCAGCGTCGTCGCTCTTTCCGCGATCCGCTCTCGTTCCGCGTTATCGGACGCGGACGGAGCTTATCGATGTTTCGCTGGTGTTTCGCTGGTGTTTCGCTGGTGTTTCGCTGGTGTTTCGCCGTAGCTTTCGCTGCACCTTCAGCGCCGGGAAACCTTTGCCTTCGAAATTAACTCGTTCAGCTGCAATCCGTTTTTCCGCAGATACACCCGACGTTCCTCCCTAACGCGAGAATCGTTTCAACGCGTAGGTTACGCGTGCCTGTTCGATCCGATTCGATAACCTATCCTACCGATATAGACTTACGATGGTAATTTAAAAGCGACGCGAAAAACGTAAAAAAGAGTAAAGTGGATGAAATCTGGAGCTCGTTCGTCTTTCGAAAAAAAGCTGCTTTACTCGAAAACGTTCGAAACGAGAGGATACGGCAAACCGAGAAGACGAATCGTACTTTCGCCAACTTTTCCACTTTTCGTTCAGCTAATATCCACCGATGGCAAAACATTTGATCGCGCCGGTCCGATCGTAGCGAGCTCTAAAGCAAGAAGAAATTCCAGCCAAGTAAAGTCTCGTCCGTGACATTCGTAACGTTCGTGCGGCTTCTCCGCGCGGTAACTTGCCTACCTAAACATCGAATAAAAAGCCAGATAGCCAGCAAAGTACGTTCAGTTTCGTCTAAAATTTAAGAAGACCGTTTCATAGATTTTTCCATGTATCCGACGCAGCAGACAAATTTGTTCCATTTGCTTAATTACGGCAACTTCTGCCCTCCGGGAAGAAACGGAGCGCGCGTGCCTCGCGGAGAATCGACGAACGTTTCCTTCGAATCTGTATTTTCGACAATAGGATCCGGGGGTACGTTCAACCCTTAACGTTCGATCCCGAAAAGGCTGTCCGCTGGCCGACTCGCCCCTTGCAGCGACGCGGCAGAGCCCATTCCGGCCTCGTCTTTAAGGTGTCAGCGCGCTTTAATCTTCGAGAGCTTCGGCCCGGCTCCCTTTTACTCGGCTGTTCCGCTTTGAAGCGGCCGGTTATACTCTATCATGCGATGCCGGAGGAAGAGAACAGGTGGATCGTAGGAGTATCGACGATTCGACGGAGAGGGACGGTATGGGGTAAGGCGAGAAGGTCCAAGGTTCACGTGCTGCCAAAGATCCGCCGTCGTTGCGTGCACTTTTATCGCAGAAAGGATTACCTTCTCTCGCTCTCCCCCTTCCTATTTCTTTCTCGATTTCTCTTTTCTTCCGAGTTGCGCTTTAAAGCTAGAGCACGGTGGCGATGGCAGGCTCTTGGCTCACGATCGAACAACCGGCGTTTCTTTGGCGGTTTGCGCTTTTCTACCATGCAGCTTCTTTGCGGTGACGATTGCTTCGAGATGTTCGAAGCGCAGCTGTTTCCCAGCTTGATGCTACATATTCGGTACATTTCTTCGATTCGGCATTCTAGATTTTACCAACCGATTCATCGTGTCGTTGAAATTTTCATTTTTCTTATTAAGATATTCCCTCGACCCTGAATATCTTTTCCGTCGAAAAGTTTGAAAGATCGACTCTACGATCAACTTTACGATACCCGATAATATCCTACTGTAAATCGTGTTTAAATTTTTATATACTCGTTCTTAGATTCTCGGTGTATCGTAACGTACGATACCCGTATTCGTATTCGTATTCGTGGAAATGGCAGAACCTAACAAGTTAGATTTTCCTTAAACCGTTCAACCCTTTCGTTCGTTCTTTCCTTTTATCTAAGTTTCTTTACGATCTAAAAACGGGATACGACTTTTAGCCTAATTGCGTGACTCAACCTTTCAGGCGTAGCAACGAGGCTTAGCTGGTAGGTAGGTAATTTCACGCTATAGCGTCCTAGTACCGTCTGCATTTGTCTATCTTGCTATATAACGTATTCTATGTATTATCGCATAGCTCCAACGCGTATCGTGCTTCGACGTGATGTGCCATAATTTAGCATGTTATGCCACATTCTATACTACTACGAGTCGAGCTACTACTACGTTAGATTTCATATCGCATCGTGTGTTACGATAGCCGATAAAATTAATATATTTCTATTATTAGAAACGAGGCATTACGTACGATACTATTTTAACATCCATATACAACGTGCTACGTTACGACACGTGGTTTCTCTTACCACGCCGTTTTACATCTTTTCCTTGCGTAGACACTGCCTTCTCTGTTCGTTAACCGAGTACTTTCTTTCGCCGATGGTTACTCGTTTTACTCGCGAATCGGCCGGCGGCTTCCTTCTTTTTCCAACGTTACAACTTTACTACCAACAACTCGTTACAGATAGATCTTTACGTCGCTTGGTTTTGCGAAACTATTCGCAAAGCTTTTGTCACTCTTCGCAGCGTTCTTAATTCTCAATGTTAACTCTTCGGAAAATACCGTTAATTTCCATAACATCTCGCAAGAATATACTTAGCATACCAAAAGAACGATCGTTTCACCTTTTCACGGAAAGCTTCGAGCGCAATTCTTACTCGGAGCTGGAAGGAAGAGCAGCGTGGAACGCTGGCCGAGAACCATCGGGCCGGTTCGCGAAATACGCGTTTTCCTGGCATACAAATGCTGCCAGCGTATTTGCATGCGCATTGTGAGACGTAAAATTCAGGTGCGGACGCGCGCACGCGCGCGCTAAACGAACAACAAACACACACCCCGGTGAAACACAGTTAAAGCATTAACACTGCAGGGGAAAGCCCCTTCTTTTGTCTCGAATTATTTTACGACCCGTAATTTTTGCGCAACCATCGGCTAACCCGTAGCTCGCAGGTAAAATAGAGAAAAAGGGTGGGTGGCTGGGCAGGCGCCGGCGCCAGGTTTTGACACCTGCGGTGGTGAATTTTTACCCTCGTCTACCTGTTCCACTCGTCTCTCCCAAACACCGTCCCAAATCTTTCAACGGTCCCCTTAACGCGTCCCCCTTACCCGTGGCGATAAATAATTTTTATACGCCATTGGAATCTTTCTTGCCTTTCTTTCTTGGGTGGCATCCTATGCAGGGATAAAGCCTGCTTTGCTCGGGTTCAGGTACCGCTATCTCGATAATAGTTAGCTCGTGTCGTCTTTGTCTTCCGACAGATTTAGTCGCTGGTTTCTTCGTCGTTTCGTGTATTTCCCGTTCAACGGAAACTGGCGAAACTTGCAGTTACTTGGAATCGATAACGTGTCCATCTTGACTGTCGCGTTGCTTTTAGGCACACGGTTTCTCGTTATTTGGACGACTAAAAATTATACGATACCTAGACGAGGATAAAACGAACGAATGAAAATTCCCGTAAACGAATGACCCTAGAATGAACACGGCTGGATATTAAACACCTTGTCACGCGTTCATTTCCTACGAGCGGTCGTTCCTTTCGCGAACATGTGCATTTCGCCCTTTCGCGTTACACCAACAACCCGAATAGAACGTGTTCCCGCTCTACCTGTTCCTTTTTCCAGCCAGGCAGATGAAATTTGTAATACAACGGCGTACGAGTTTTTGTTTTACCTTTTCCGAACGTTTCGGCAAGTTGTCGAAGGGTTAAAGGACCGCAGAAAATCCGCTGCAGCAGGTGGCAGAGGTCTCTCTGCCTACGGTGTTAACACCCCTGCGAATCGACGTCGTTTAGATCGCGCTGCGTTCAATTAGGCTGCCGGATAAAGAGTCGTGCTTTCACCGACAACCTCCTCTTCTCTCCTCCCTTCTTTCTCCGTTTTCGATTATTGGTTCGCCTCTGCGCCACATTTTCTTTTACGAAAGAAAGCTCCGATTCGTCTGGTTCCAGGAACGATATCGGCGTCGATAATTTTTACTCTTAGGCATCTTCATCGGCTATCTGTATATATAAAACTTGCTTCTACCATGGACATTTATTCGTCCTCTTGGTTTATCGATTCGAAAGTATCTTTTTCTTTTTTTTTTTTCGTTTCTTATCTTTTTTTGACAGGTAACGACAGGTACCAATGTCGGATAGTACGGTGTTGCGACAAACGACAAATATACTTACGTATGCAACGGAAAGCGATTCAAGCTGCGATTTCGTTCCTAAAACGATAACAAGCTTCTAGAATATCGGTCTGTTGAAAGTGGAGTGTAATCGATCATACGCGTTCGCTATCGATTAGAATTACGCTCCGTACGAAGAACGAAAAGCTGATCGAACGTCCCTTAAGAGAAGCAACGACGAATCAACTTATAGTTCTTCCTTTATTTTCGTTGAAGTAAGTATGGAAAATTCCGGATAAAAGCGTTACATTCTTTAAATAAATATAAATCTGCCTGAAACTCTCCGATTTAATCTAGATTTGATAAATTACTCCATCTGACTTTCCATTTAAACTATATACTGCAGAAACTCTGGACCGGAGTCCGGGTCTCGGGTACCTATAAAAGTTCCATCATTTAACCGAATGAAATTGGCACGAATAACTCGCCTGTCGCGAAAACAACCAGCCAGCGACAACTAATTTCGAGCGTCAGTCAATCGTAGAAACAAACAACCCCGTGGAAGGAAGAGAGCAGGAAGGAGGACGAGTAGCAAGTAGGAACGCGCAACGGCGTGGCAGTAGCCGCGGTGGAGGAGCATCGAACGACGAACAAAAGACAAAACGCCGCTTCACAGTGGTCCGAGAGGCGAATAAATTAGCCTGGTTTGTGCCAGGCCGCAGCCTCGCTGTTGCGTTGGCCGGCACCGCGTACAGTCGAGGGTCCGGTAGCCAGGGGACCCGTTGGGATCGCGACGCCGCGCCGCGCCGCGCCTATGGCGTTACAGCAGGTCCGAGTCTCACGGCCGAGTCCCTTGAATTCCGAATTGGTCGAAACTGGCGAACTGGAAGAACCGGGAGCGCGAGAGGACCACGGTGGGTTTATGGTGGCCGTTCGTTCTCCCTTTGCTAAAAGAATAGATATGACATGACGTATTCATGAGGATGGCGCGGGTTTGTCAGGCAGATGGCGCAGCGATAGCGGCGGCTGCGGCACGGCATCGGAACCTCCGAGACGAAAAACACGAAATAGTTGTGGCTCGCTCGAGGCGAGACCGGACCTGTTTTCTATCACCTTTCTTCGCGTCTTCGGGGCCTCGCCCCCTCCGCCTTCCAATAAAATCCGATTTGACGTCAATTTATCTACGGATATTTCAGCGACCGCGGCGGCCCCCTTTTCTTCTTCTTCCTCCTCCTCCTCCTCCTCTTCCTCCTCCTCCTCCTCCTCCTCCTTCTCCTCCTCCTCTCCACGTTGCACAACTCTCGGCAGCGTCGCGCATGAATTTCGCCTCGCAACCGGCTTCTTCCACCGGCATCCGCTCTTTTTGCCAGCGACTTACGTCGCTAATAAGATCGTGCAGTTACCGATCTGGATCGTTAGGGACCGAGATATTGAGAATCGGATTTATCGGTGGTGTTTCTTCTTCGCCACGGGCAAATCGTTGCCTGTCAGCCGAACAACGTTACAGTTGCTCTTCGCTAGTAATTTTCCATTCTACAAATTGCTCGTCGGATCCTTCTGTTCCAGCTTATAACGTCGAAGGGGTATTACTGTAATATAATAATGCTGTGATTTCATTTTCGAATATCAGCCTACAGGTTAATACGTAAGATCGAATAAAATTGAAAACTAACGTCGGCTAAACCGGTTTGGTTGTGCAAATTTTTGTTAAAAACGGTTGCTGCAAAATGAGATGGTAGACGGTTGGCCGGCCGTGTCTTCCGAGTCTTCCGAGTATTCCGAGTACCGGGCTACGTCAGATCGCTTTCTTACGCGGCTTCCAGCTCTCCCGCTCTTCTTCTTTGCCTCCTTCTTCGTTCTTTCTCGCGCACTTTGACTTTTTTGTCCACGAAGGTCGCTGCGAGAATACCTGCCGCTTCTTTTGCCTCGTTCCGTCGGCCGAGTACCGCCGCGACGTCGTGCGATTGCTGGTCTCGCGGTGAACTTTCTAGCGATCGAAGGGACCAACTGCGCGAAACGTTACCATCGTTTTTCACAACGATCACCCAGTATTTATATTTATATCTTTTCCCTCCTTTTCGCGCCTGCGTTCCCTCCATTACGATCTAGATGACTTTTGTAGCAAGTACCGGATACGATCGAACGACGCCACCTTTCTTCTGGAATTTCTAGTACTCTGTTTATCCGTTGTACATCGTTCCTGTCGTTATCATTATCGTCGTCTATATATCGTTTCCCGATATTAACGTTCGAATATCTCCTACAGCACGAACCGCGTACATCTAAAATGTATCGCCGCTACTTCACAATCCCATGTCGTATAGTACGAGCATCGTACGAACTACGCACAAACTAATTCAAACGAAAGGTTAATCGTGTATGGAGAATCCACGAAATCCAACCTAACCTTCGTTCGATTCCTCTCATCCGTCGTTGGGTTTCGATATTTCGCGAACGCTGGTCCGCCAATATCCCACCCTGTTTCTCTGCCAATAACAATAATAATGCCCGACGGGGTTCGCGATGGCGCGGCGGCGACGCGACAGGAGGCAGGGACGCGGCCAAGGCCGGCAGAAAGGGGCTCGGGTCGGCCGATCGCGGATCTCGGTCGCATAAATTTGTTTTAATTGCCAGCGACGTTACATTTTGCTTTAATTATGCCGTATTATCTGGGAGGTAAATTAGGTAGGCCCGGCTCTCGGTCCATCTCCTCCTACCCTCTCTTTTCCCCATCCCTCGCCAGGGCCCTTGTCCTCTGTCTCGGGGACAGCTCGCTTCTAGCGATGGGCATTCGATTCTTCCTGTTGCTTCTTCGTCTCGTGCGATCCCGTTCTATTTGATTTTCTGCTATATCTATCTCGAAAAATTCACCGAGCCTTAACCATTGACCAACAATAGTACGTATATATATATATATGACATAGATAGTAGAATGCTATAACGATAAAGACGTATATTCCTATCTACGACTACGAAGGTAGTCGCTTACGATTCTCACGTTAGAAATATGACGCGCTGTTCGTAACGTAAACATTCGTAAAGCGGCCAAGGCGACACACCTTTGCCATCGATCGCGATTAAAGCGAACCGAGAAACGATCTTTTTCCTCTCGGAATTCATTTGCCTCCGTATTAATAAACGCTTGTAAATATGGTCGGTCGGCTGGATCGATAACGGGGCAGGAAAAAAGAAAAGAGAAAAAAAGAAAAAGGAAAAAGAGAAGAGAAGAAAAAAGAAAAAGAGGAAATAAGAAAGAAAGAAAAAAAAAAAAAATTCGATCGTAACGTCGATTACCGTCACCGAGAGCCATTTATAAAGCAACGTTACAGCGTTATCGCGAGTGCAGAGATGCGAGAGAGAAAGGTGGTGCGGATCTAGTTCCAGACGACTGGAAGCGTCTTGAGCTCATCACTAGCCTTTTCTGCGCAGTCCACCTCGGGATAGGATCTTTCTCCACCCGCTGCTCTTTCTTCCCGGCCGATCAGGGGCCTCCGGGCCCACCACCCCAATTCCCTGTTCCCTCAGAACGGAGAGAGCGTGTGACAATTTACTCGGCCGATCTCTGCCGGGCCCTCGTCCGGCCCCTCCTTTCACCCTTTCTTCTCTCGTTCTTATAGCCGCGTTATTTATGCGGGGTCCGGCTAATAAACATATGAACGCCCGTGGCCTCACTCGTGAGACCAGGCCAAGCACACACGCACACATTCGCCGTCCCCGGCATTGTCTCGTCTTATTAACAGCCGGCCGGACGATATATCTCGCTTGTCCCCGCTGGCCGGCCTCCGGGAACATCTACCGACACCTTCGGCAAAGGACAGGGTGTCATAGAGGACTCGAACAACGCGCGCGCACGCCCACGGACGCTTTCGGATACATTTTTCCTACGACTGAAACGCGATGCCAGAATCAACTTTTAAATGGCCAATGAGTCGGACTTTAGCTCGAGAATTCCAGTTGAGAGCTGTCTTTTTCCAGCGATATTAAACTAGTACGGATTAGAAGAGATCTACGTAGCATTACGAGAGAATACATACATCGATTACGATACAAACGAAAGCGTATTATCGTAATCGAACTTGCGCAAGAACGATCGTGGGATCATTTTCTTTTTCTTCTTTCTTTCCACGCATACTTTCCTTCGTGACGATAAATTAATCGACAAATCATTACAGCCTAAGATCGATCGATCCACCTTATCGACGGTTATTCGCTTACCAGAGAATCAATCGCCCGGATATCAAAATACCAGAATTTCCACGAAGTCGATCTATGTGGCTTTCGATCGATTTTGCGATCGTAATTTCGTTTCGAATTAACTGGATCGGAAAAAGATCAATTTTTCGTATTAACCGCAGTTTTCTTACGAAAAATTTCAAACGAACGTTGAAAGAAAGGCTGTTAGACGAACGCTGGAATCGTTCGAACAGGGTGCAGAGAGGCAGGATGGAAAAGGCAGGAGGATCGGTCGCTTTCGGACGAGCGCAGAGGGGCCAGTTTGTAGAAGCGACGCGGCCGTGATGTCAACGAATATTTATTTAATTGGCTGCGCGGCGGCGCGGCGCGACGTCGAACGTTGCCGCTGTGTTATGCGGGGGCGATCTCCATCCTTTCCCTTCGCGTCCCGAGGGAGACGATACTCCCAATATTATCTTCGAACGTGCCCCAGCGTCGTGGGCAAAGCGATCGGCTATAATCGGCTGTCTCCTCCCTCTGTTTCCGTCGGTCTGACTTTTTTTTCAAGCGGATAAAGTGAGCGAATGTTTTATTAGGCGGCATCGGACAGGCGGACCGATCCTTTGCGTTCTTCCGATTTAGCGTCACCGCGACCGAAGCAATACCCTATAGAGGATACTTTACATTGTTCGTCTGGTACAGGTTTATACGCGTTTCGTAACGTTACCGTAAGTTTCGACAGAAAACGAGCCATTTTTCGCAATGCGGCGTCGCTTTCGAAACTCCGCGCTCTTCCATTCTTAAAGGCAACGTTTTTCATTTCGATCTCCGGAGCACGATACTACGCAACGCGTATATCGCAAAAATACTCTTACATTTACCATGGAAAGCTTTTACGCGAATCTTATCGAATATCGCGTATAATCCTTAGTAACGAACCGTAATGAAAGGGGATTGTCACGACATTGGCACAGAGTTTATCGACCAAATTTCAATCCAATCTGAAAATTCCGAATCTCTGTCCGTATGAAAATTACAAGATATTTTTACCGGTGTAAACCTATATTTAGTAAAAAAAAAAAAAAAAAAATTGGCTTAAATCGTTAATATTACAGATGATCGAGCAAATATTTTTCCGATCTCTGCGAAATCTATCTATATTCGTGTCAACTATTTGCGCAACTAAATATCTCGTAAGTTCTCTATACGATTCGTATACGTCGTTATATATTCAATTTCCAAACGTTTCGTAGAACATGAAATACGTTTGTAAGATGTGTCCGACAAGCGAAAGTACTTTTAATCTGTCATAGCGAAAGTAATAGCACGAAATGTTCCACTAAATATAGCTGCTGTTGACAAAATTTTCCGTTATGTGGTTTAAACACGGCATCAGTTTCTCTACCTTATGCTACGAATAATACTAACTGGAGTATAATCCGACAGCTTGAAATCGTTATAAACAGTTGATTCGTTCGATTCGTTTAGTTCCGTTCAGCTGCCCAATCCATGAAAGATTCATCTTCAACGAGCTCTCCCCTTAATTTTCTTTGAAATTATTCGCTCGAAACATTCTCGCTTCGACGAAAAGTTATTCTCTTGCTATAACGAGTCCGTCGCAAATCGCTCAACTTTATCGAACTTTATCGAAACTCTTGGAACTCTTGGAGGATACAACGAATCATATCCACGGATGCGAAACGAAGTTGAGAACTTGAAAAGTGCCGACGTACATGATTCTTGGTAACCACGACGAAGACGAAGACGAAGACGAAGACGAAGACGAAGACGAAGACGAAGACGAAGACGAAGACGAAGACGAAGACGAAGACGAAAAAGTAATAGGATTCTGCGATATAAATTCGAGTTCGACCTAATCGTTCACAGCTGTTTCGTAATTAGAAAATGGTGGATAGGATAACCGGAGGCAACAGTTATGGTCGCGGCACAACGTCCGGGGGACGCGTCAAACTCGAAAACTCTGACGTTCTCTCGGCGCGTTTCTGCCCCCCATCAATTCGCGGCCCACGCATTCCTCGGCGGCGCGGTTAAGTGTCCTCCGATAAGCGAAACGAGGCTACCGGACGTAACTTATTGGCAAGTTGCGCAGGAGTACACCGCAAATGGAATAGCTCGCGACATCGAGCGAGTACAGGGGGCCTAGAAGGAGAAAAAGAAACGGAAAGAGAGGAAGAGGGAGAGGCAGAGGGAGGGAGGAAGAGAGAGAGAGAGAGAAGCAAAGGGGGCAAAGCAGAAGCAGAGAGGAATATCTGTCGTAGGGGGCGGAGGAAGGAGCGGAAGGAGCGGAAGGAGCGCTCTGCTCTCCTCGAGCGGTCGAGTGATTTGTGAAGACGCTCCCGTGGTCGTAATCACGTGGGATCTCCGGCTCCCGAAGGAGCGAGAGGGCCGCATGGGCCCAGCCACTGCCGGGAACGGGACCGACAGATTCTTATTGTTATTATGGCGAGTGACGTCCCACGATCCTGGCATGTTTATGCGTCCAGATTCGAGGCGGCCTTGGCGACGAACCGCGGCTGAGAAGCCGAATCAAAGAGCCTCCAGTCAGTCTTCGTGGCTACCGGGCCCCTCCTCATCGAGCGGACCTTTTTTTTCCGATCGATCCCTCGGGAGAAAACGGAGAATTACATCGGTGACGAAGACGTTTCCGATGGCCGTGCGTACTGCGTTCGATCGCTAGACTCGAGGAGGATTTCCCTGCCGAGGGACCGAGAGGTGTTCGACCGAGTGATTGTCCTTTGACGGATTCTGTCAGCCAAAGAATACCACGAAAGCCACGGGTTAGATGAGTCGTCGCTCGCTTCTTTCTTTTCTCTTCATCCTCTTCTTCGTTTCCTTCTCTTCTTTCTTTCTCTCTTCTCTTTTCCTGCTTTTTTTTCTTTCTCTTTTTTCTTATTTCATCGTACGGGGGTGCTTACGTATTCCACACAATATTCGATATCCACGTTAAACGTACGTCGTCTATACGGTGAAGGCGGTGCGGTCCAATCGGCGAACGTTGGCCACGCTTTCTCCCCGTTTCTTGACAAAATCTGTCGGAACAAGGGGGTGTGTTTATGACGCGTTCGTTTCAGGCCTCCGGCGTCATAAAGAAACAGCGGCACGAGCCGATGGAGCTGCAGAACGTGCTTCTGGGCGTGGCGGGGCCCCAGGGCGCCTCCGACGGGAATAAATTATCTCGCGGGCACGAGCCGCCGCACCCCGGTTATTATTGCCTAATAGGGGGTCGAACAAACGATTTCCGCCTACTCTCGATGACGGCGTGATTAAATTGTTGTTAAGGTCGGCGCCGAGGCTCCCTGGAACCGGTTGAAAGGAATCGACTGGACGTCGAGCGCGAACCAAAAAACCGTCGAAAACTCGAAATTTCCCTTCGCGTCCCCTTTTTTTCGCGTAGATTTAGCTATTAAACGACTGCCCGGAGCCTGCTGTTTAATTCCACGGCAAATATTCCTTCGCTCTTCTTCGCAGCCAAATCTTTATTTAATTCTTCGATTAACCGCTATACAAGCGTGGAAAAAATTGTCGAAACATCTTCTAACTTCTTAATGCTTCTACTACGATCGTTTGTTAAATCGAACGTTTGAAATTTCCTTCGATAAAAACGAAAGGAAACGGGCGCAGCACAGAAATCGCAATGAAAGCTACGATTCGTACGATAGAATCGCACGCGTGTTCGGTCAAGTGCGAACGTTTTGTATCTTTTTGTATTTTGAATGCGATCGAATGTGATGGACAGTCGACGAAATAGAAGAGACTCGATGGATGGATATCGACCCATCGAATTCAAAGATACGTGGTACTCGGTACATCGGCTCAACGTTTAAAAGACGTGTTTGAGACTGCGCGAAGGAGGAACAACGAAATGTCGAAGAGTACAGCGGGGCTTACCCCTGAATAACCTTGAACGGATAAAACTAGCAGCCTTTACTCCACTTTGGTCGATTCAGGATGCAAGGACGTTGTTGGAAACTCGAGTGCCCTGACTGAGCACCTCTACCGGTGTTTCACCTTCTTTCGTCTCCATCTGTCCTCAACCAGCGCCCTTCCTCTCTCTCTCTCTCTCCCTTCCTCCCTCCCATCTTCGTTCTTCGTTCTTCCTTCTTCGTCCGGCTTTCTCTCACTCTCCTTCCCTCTAGCCGCTCTCTTTCTCTCTTTCACCGGCCCTTCTCTGTCGTCACGGGCATCAAAGCACTGTCTCGTTTACACGGCTGTCGCGCGATACTTTATGCTTTAATGTCGACACACGTTGTCGCCTGTATGCCTGCCTGGCCAAGCGGGACACGTGAATTTTATCCAACATGTCTGGTGGCCGATCGTACGAGCAAACCCGTTCGAAACATATCCGGTTGGAAGCGTGGCTTTCGCCCGCCTAAGGAAATTTCATGGTACGAATTTATCGATTTACGATATATCGCGCCCGTTTACTATTCACGATTGCGAATCCAAGCTTTTCTTTATACCGCCACTCTGAATTTTTATTTCTTCTATGGTGTCTTTTTTTTTAAAACAGCCGCACCTTGTTCGGTCGCTTTTGTCAAGTTCGACTAGAAAATTTATACGACCACGCCTGTATTAGTGACAATTAATTCTAACAATCGATCAACGCGTAACGTATTTTTATTTAGATCTGTTTGCTCGCTAGCGAGTAACGCGTCGTTGGGTCGCTCTATGCGAACGAAAAGAGACGCGATAAAACAATTTGCTTCTTAAATCGTAAACGATTGAATCACGACGCTGGATATAAAGGACGAAACATCGTCGATTCCGAATAACCATATGTAACCGCGAGTAACAGAGATTCGAACGTCGAAAATATCAAGACCAGCGAAAAATACGTAAACGTAGTTGGACTATAAAAACGTACGCCAAAGGAATCTGCAAAAATTCGTGCAAAACGCAGTGTACGGTCCTACCTCGGCAATGCTGCGGTCACGGAACGCGATAAATCTCTTCCATCGACACTGGCCTGGCAATCGGCATGAACAGTGGGCATTTGTATATCGAGAAGATAGGAAGAATTAATTAGAGGTATCGCTGGTATCTCCGGGCGTCATTAGCGGGCGTCGCTGTCGTTGCTGGCGGGGTACACGTGTGTAACCTCGCATGACCGGGACCCCTTAGCGAATCTCACCACCCCGTCCTCCCTGCTGGCCCCACCGTCCAAGGGCATGATTCATTTTTTCACGTGGCTGCTCGTTGCGTGCTGGTGACGCCCAATTTACGCGGGCCAGTTGCTTGTCGCGCTCGACCAGCCGGTTTAAATCAACAAGATGTAATTTAAAGAAACAAAGCCGAATTCAAATTTCCATGTCCCACCGGACTTACGCGGAGAAAAATTACCTCACCAGCGAAAAGATGGCGTGGCGTTGTTACGGATCGACTCGTTTAACGTCGCCTAAATCCGTCGGCGAATATTTCTGCAGGCTTTCCGACCGACGAACTTTTTACCTTTTTTCTCTCTTTTTCTTATTTCGATCTATCGTAGAACGACGGTGTTTTCTTCCGGATTGACGAATCTTCTTCGTACGTACCATAGGTTTCGTTTTCCTTAAACCGAACTGTAGGTCAGATCGAGGTTAGACAAACCGATATCCGACAACACGTTACATCGGTATCCGACATAGCCAGATAAAGCTGGCCACTCTCGGGTTTCGCTTTCGTACGATTAGATTCGAATTATTTCTAGTCCTTCAATTGCAATCTGTACCGAGCTATTTAAAAGGTGCAACGACCCTTAGGGGCAAGGATTAATATTTACAATACTTAGAAACCATCTATACTTTGATAACGTTCGTTTCAAGCGCTATAGATTCGAGGAGAAGAGCAGAGTAAAAGAAAAAAAAAAAAAAAAAAAAAGAAAAAAGAGTCTCAGCTTGTGAAAAAAAGTCAATTATAGGAACGGGAACAGGGAACAGAGCGTCATGAGTTTTTCGTGTGGATGGCAAGGGGCAAGGGGCGAGCCGTAAATCTCGAATAGGCGGGTACCGATTACCATAGACACGCCGCGCGTTGATTATAAACATAATTAAAAAGAACAACGGCCGGACGAGATTCTTTTTAAACGTATGCAACCAGCTCGATGCCGGTGGTCCTGCCGCGGGACGCGCCGACCCAGGAAGCTTCGATCGTGTCTCGACCGCGTCGCTATCGATCCTCATCGATCCCGAGCGTCGATACGGCTACCGTTCGCCCTCCTCCTCCTCCTCCTCCTCCTCCTCCTCTTCCTCCTCCTCTCTTCCATGCCCCTTGTCGCGCCGGCTCGACCCGCCGAGGCGGACACACGCGGCAAGAAAATGGAAAAATTCAAGCGAGGACACTGGTCCGCGGCGGACGACTTTTTCGCGGAAGCGGCCAACAGAAACGCACAAGGAGAGACGACGCCTTCCATGTAAAACTGCACGATCATTTTTATCGAATTCTGCAAATCGTCGATCGAGCTCCCTCAATCCTTCTTCGGATAACGAGCTTTTCGATGAATTCGTGCACTCTTGCGGAGACGCTTCTCAAATTTGATTTTCATTTTGATTTTCATTTTGATTTTCATTTTAATTTTCATTTTGATTTTCATTTTGAGCGAGACGTTGATTCGGTTTCGTCGCTTGGCTTGTCTACACGATGATTCGAAAATTAACCGACAAGTTGACGCGAAGCGAACGCTGTGACGATGTGACGCGAGTAAAGACGCGTTGGTTCTTTTAGTTACCGCGACCGATGCGTTTACCATCGACATATCTTTACGCCGTATTTTTCTAGCGACTAGCCGGTTGTGTCGTTTCAGAGTTCCAAGAATTATCGATTTTCAAATTTCAAAATTGGAACGGAACGAACCGACTACGGATCCGTCATTTACAATTACTAAAATAAGTTGCTTCAAATAATGTCAATTCAATACAATATATAACGTAATAGATATTTAAATATTACACGGTGATACGTATTATACAATGACAATGGCCTGCTTTTAATTCGTTTGGTTCCTTTAAAACAAACAGTTTCGTGACTGACTGTATTAAAGGGTGACTCGATCAACCAGTGAATTTGTCTTGTTTCTCAAATAATACACTCGTAACATTCTCGACCGAGTCGTTCGATTATTCGCTGCATTATGTTTCTCGCGTTTCCATCACGCGATCAAATCGCTCTTCTCGCAGCGAACGAAAACGATCTTCGATAGATGGAAAAATTCCACGAGCGACAATTCGCGACTTTAAGTCGAAGTCGTCGTGGCATTTTGAAACCGGAACGGCATCTGGCTGGTACAAATGCCGAAAAAACAAGCAAACAGCGCGGCCACTGTTATAATAAGCTCGCATGATCGAGCGAGGGCGAAGTTATCTCGCCTTAGAATCAATTCGGTAAAATCTCTCGTTCGGCCGCGAATAAAATCGCGTATTTATGGCATCGCGGTGGCGCGCGGATGGCCAAATGTAAATTCATTTCATCAAACGCCGACTGAAATTATAAATGTCCGTCGCTACTCGATTCAGCCTCTCTAACGACCCGCTGCTACTCCAGCCCTCCGTTCTGCATAAAGATCTTTATCCGCGCGGCTGTTCGTTTTTCAACGTGCTCCAACTTCCACGCGAAACGAACTTTCTTTCTCTTTCGATCGATCAACGTTCGATTTTTCGATTTTCCTCTTTGCTTAACGATTTTTACGAAAAGTTACCGAGTGACCTATCGAAAGGAATTCTCTGTTGTCTAACGAAATGTTCGATGAGAAGGTTAGTAAAATATGTATATATATATATACATATATACATATAGAATTTGTTATCTACTAGGTGAAAAAAAAGGTTTATCGTGATACAAGACAGAGAGAGAGAGAGAGAGAGAGAGAGAGAGAGAGAGAAAGAGAGAGAGAGAGAGAGAGAGAAAGAGAGCAAACTCTAGAATACAACAATCCTTCCCTTTACTTTTCTCTTATTATTTAACGTTATTTCTGTATAATTTTTTGTCATTACCCATCATCGTGTATGAGCCCAACTAAACACGATAGGTGATATATTTGTATAGAATTTTATATCGAATCTGAATTATATGGAAAAAATAATTCGTCAACCCGACGAGCAGCGAAAGATTTACTCCCTATGGATACCGTTTACGGAAGAATATGAAAGAATAACTGAACTCGTCGTAATCGATACGTCGGTTTTTACCGTGTTATTCTAACACATCACGATCTCTTTGGTATCTCTTAGAAATGTCGTACGATGGTCCTTTCACCAAATCTCGCAGCAAAACTTTAGGAAGAGCCGGTACCAATTAACCCCTTGTGGCAATTTCAGCGGTTCTGGGTAACAATTGCGAGGTAGAAATACCGGCGAACGTGTTCGAAAGAAGTAGCATCCTGCGGGGGACTCACGACACGGAGGGACGAAGGCTGAGAGCGCAGCGACGATTCCAACAAATTTGCACCTCTAATCGCACCTCGCGATACGAGTATAATGAGAGCATGACGCCAGTCGAGGCTAAGGATGAAGGAGCTTAGCAAGGAACCTGATTGGATCTGCGAAGCCCGGCCAGTGTGAGAGGCCGGGCCTCACCTTTGACCCCCGTTCCACGTTTTCCTTTTATTCTTCCTTCCCTCTGCCAACTCGTTTCTTTCGTTCGATCTCTCGGTAGCCTCGGGTCCTGTTCTTCGCTCTCATATTCATCTCATTCTTATTCTATCGATTTCACGCTGTTTCTGGGGCCGTTGCCTTCTTCGTCGGCCCACCGACGCGTCCCGTCGCCTCAGGGCTTAGGCAATACCTAGGGAATTTCTGCCGAGCAAATTAATTTCTACCTTATTCTCTCATTTTCTTCTATTTTTGATGGTAGGTAAGTTGGTAAGCTGCTCAAACGATAGAACCTATGCACTTGGATGTTTTATTTATTCTTAGAATCGACGGAAACTGATCAAGCGGAATTTTTTGAAAATTGCCTATGATTATATTCCATTGCCGAATTCGAATCGCGAGAACGATCGTTTCGAAGGTTCGATCGTTTAGAGAAGACATATTTTAATGTTGTACGAATGACGAGCGTAGAAATTCAGCGATACGTGTAAATTGCGTTAACGCGTGATGCAGCAAGATACGGTGGCGTTCGAACGTTAAATAGTATTATAAATGTAGCTATGCAGTGGCTATGCAGTAGATAGTAGGATACGTATATAGTTAATTTAATCTTTTAATCGTTCGTTTAAATTTATAGTCTACCGATTTCACGTAAACGTAACGATCGTTATTTATTAATTCACGATTAATTGCACGCTTTATCCGAACACAAATGTCGGTGATTCTCGCGAATTGTACAAAGCAACCGGATACTTAACGTACCTACCGTGTGATATATATTAGGATTTGACTTGGCGGTACGAGCACCGACAAAATCCGTTACCCCGCTAACAAACCTTCCTCGCGTCATTAACCCATAGAACACCTCGGGCGCTACCGTCAGACTGGTCGAGTCTTTAAAAAGTCCGGGGTTCATTGGCGTGCTATAATATAATTGATAGAGTGGTAAAGGTTCGCGTCCTACGAGTCCCGAACGATCAGCAGAAATGAATCACTGCGTGCTCAGCCTGCTCACGCACCACGCGGGCAGAAGGTCTGCGCGCGTTCCGGCCTTAATACGGCCATAAAGGCAAGCCGCGGTAATAATAAAGTGATAATAAAACGAAAAGCAATGCCCAATCGTCTCGCGGATACGCTACAGCAAGTTTATTACATGCTGCCATATTATATGCAAGCAACGGGCCAGCAACGGGCCAGCAACGAGATGCCGCTGATTTTATGGGGCCCGGGCAATGAGACCTTTATTCCCGCAACCTCTACTACGTCCGACATTTTCCCTGGGTTTATAGTTTATAGTCGATAAAGGAACAACCGATTCGAAGCATAGATAGATAGAGTCCAGTTTATCGGCGTCCCTTCGTCGTGATTCGCGATTTTTCAAAATTCCGCTGCGATCCAGACGGAGACGATGCTCGGTGGGTCGCGATTCCGAAATTTCTTTCCACCTATCGCGTATTAACGATCGATTAAATCGTTGCTTTAAGCGATAATAGAAATAAGCGATCGTTCCAAGTCGTTGCGCGTACCAGTAGAGAAACGTATCGTTTACGCGACTCCTAACGATTTCGATAACGATGCAGGATTTCGCAGCTTTCCTGTTTTCGAGCTTGCCTGTCGACCGATTGAAAGATCTCTATCGAGAATCGAAAATTGCACGCTTCGAAAGAAAATAAATTCGATGATTTACCTGTTAGAACGTACGTGTACCTATGTTTTGTAACAGATGTCTGTAAAAGACGGTTCTCCAGCCAGATGCGCGTGTTCGCAGATAGATAGCGTACCATTAAGCGTTCGTAAATGCACACGCGGAGAAATGCAAGTCGAGCTCAGTGAAAAAGCTGTATCGTCAGAGGTGACGAAGCAAGTAATGCAGGGGTGGTCCTCGTAAGGTATACCATCGTCGTAATTCATCGGTGGACAACGTCTTACGGCAGATTTTAATTTTAACGGGCAACTTTCGGGCCCGTTTATGGGCCTCGATGTATAATTTTATCGTGTCTGCCGATCTGACCGCGGCCCTCCAGGCTAAATATTGTCCTCGGCCGGTGGAGCGGATGTGACAACAGGGCAAGGGGGCCGAATTCTACGGCGATCGGTTAAAGATACTTTTACTTTCGACAGCGACGGAAGCTGCGCCGGTTTCCAGCAAACCGAACGAAAATTTCGACATTTTTCTTATTATCGTCGCTGAGAATGAAGGAGAACGAGGTGATTTCGATTACCACGGTAATCAAGATCATAGGCAATCCATCCCCGAATCATTTCGCGTTTTACGCTGCCTCTCTCCTTCCACCTTCCAACTTATCACCGTTAATTTGTGCTATCGCCTTTCGATAAACGTACTTGCGACGGTATAGAAATCGTTTGTTTCTTTTTTCTTCTCAACTTTGAAAAGTTGGCCGAGCTAATCGGCGCCGAGTTCGAATAAAATTGTAAAATACCGCGAAAGGAAAATTTCGATTCTCGAAAGTTATCGAGGAGCAGCTTCGCAGGGCGATGCATCGAGCTTGGTCGTTTTCTCGTTGGATTCGGGCACACGCATACGCGATACACATAGAGACGGGCCCGGTAAGAGACAGCCAGAAATCCTGCAAGCGAGTACGATGAAACGAAAGAAATCTATACCCTGGAAGAGGCAAGGGCTCCTTTATAGATTTGTAGAAAGTTGTAAATCAAACGTTAATGGGAGCCCGCTGTCGGACATAAAGAGCTTGAAACAACGACGCATAACGATAAAGATAAAGGTCCGGGAGAGCGTAAAGGGTGTTCCGGCTCTCTCGGTCCCCCTCCCCACTCCATATTGGCTTTTATGGTCCTTACACCGGTGAACCAGTTTGTAAGCATGAACATTTAAAAAGCTTCGAATAGCCGTCATCAAAGTTTGAGGGATTTCCGCGTATCTGATGGAAGACGGCCGTAAATTTGCGCGCCGATCCTATCTGCCGCAAGCTGCCCAGACGATATACCCTCGCGCTCCAACCACCGTCTTAGGTAGGTTGCACTGTAAAATTCTCGATTTACCGCTCGAAATTTTCATATATCTGCCTACCGACTCTGTTCTTCTATTCTACGTTATTTTATTTCATTGCCTTTTCCTTTTTAGCAAAAATACAGCGCTTTTCTAAATTATCCTTTCTATGTCTGTAGCAAAAACGGAGTATGAATATTAGCACGCGATTTCATGCAAACCGTGTACTTTTAGTACTCTGAATATCGACGCTAAATATTGCCGCTGATAGGAGTGTAAAAATTGATCAAAGCAGTGGCCGTGACGACGTTACGAGTGTAACAGACACGAACGAGAAAACGTGTTCTTTTTGCTCGAAACGACGCGAGCATATAATTGTTATTGAAAAAAGAAAAAAAGAAAAAAGAGAAAAAGAAAAAAGAAACTAAGTAGTTATATCTGTAGAGAACGTTAGATCGCAACTCAACAAGTGACCGATGTTACGTGTCATAATTGGTATATACCATTTATAACATTTCGCGAAGGCTAGTCAAAACAATGGCGAATTTATGAGCGAAATTGTTTCCGGAGGTACGTCGGGTGGCAGCCTTCGGCCGATCGTTAACGTTACCAGTGATATTAAAAGATTAATGGTTCCGTTTCGAGAATCCTAAACCGCAGATTATTCATTAACTTCCACGGTAAACGATCTTTCATCATCGTTCGTTGATTTGTTCTCGCGTAAGATAATAAACGGTGTATGCCAGATCACGGTTCGTTGATATTCTTTCGAGGAAATCCGTGGAATGAAATCGACTCGTGGCTCGGTTTTCGCGCGAATCGATTCGATTTGCAATTATAATTACAGCCATCTTTTCCCTTCGCCGATCCCCCTTATGCTTCTTTCTATCAGAGCCTCGATAAATTATGCGATACATTGGTAGGAGGAAACGCGAAATTTTTACGAGACTTTTATCGTAACTGTTCTTTTTTCAATGGCCGTGAGAATTCATTTTCATTTTATCAATAACGGGCTTTCAGCTTGATGCGATTGGAACGATCGTCAATGGCAATTATTTTCTCACACGTATCTACGATATCTGCAATACGTTTATACACGTATTACTTTCACGCTTTCTCCCTTCGTAAATTCGACCAAGAAACTAGCCGCTGACATCGTATCGTCGTAATAAAAGTTTTGATAAAATATGCCAAATAGGAAATAAAGTAAGAAATAAAGAGTACCTAATAAGGGTAATTAATATCGCCTGACTGGCAAGACGAAAGAAATACGTATGCGGGACACGCTCTATAACTAATTTTTACGAAGGTATGCATTTGCATAAATACATACGGTCTATTAATAAGCAGCAGCGCGATGTCCGACGGATGCGAAGCGTCGCGAATCGACGTCGAGACGCATTTGCATCCACAACGGGCGATTGTGAAGCGTGAAACCGACCCCGTTCACCAGACCTCGGACAATTCCAAATATTATGACGCGAGAAACACACCAGCAAGACGTCGCGACGCATTTTGCAGTCACACGACGCCTTCCGCGCCCGTTTGTCTATTTGAACAGGCCGTGAAACGCGAACTTTCTCGATTGTTAGCCTCGGCTGAACTTGGATAATTGCTACGCTACCATTTCGTCAGACCGTTTTTCTATATCCTTTTTACAAACATTATATTCCGATTATATATTCCGATTACAAATCGTTAAATCGACGTGGAATTTTTCTTGCGAACACGACGAATTATTACGTTACATTACGATTAGAGCGGTTATTCGACCAATTGTTGTCGTGAAAATCGAAGGTATCAACGATCAAAGGATACGACGTATTACGTCGAAGGAGATCGTTTCGAGGCATAAATATTCATGTATCGTAATGTCACTCGCTTCTATAGACGCTGGTACCGTCATTATAAGTTATGTAAATGATAGCAGGGTGTTCTAATATACGAGAAGAAAATTTCTCCCTACCGTTAATAGTTTCGAGGAACGCACCTTGTTACTTTTCACAGGATACCTCCTATATGGGCTCTCGTTTCGAAGATATAAAGCGCATTTACGCGCACTTGTTATCTCCGAACGAACGAATCAAACCAAGTTCTTCAAATTTACCTTGCTTAAAGCTTCGCTTATACACTTTGCGTGTACGCGTGTATCACGCAATAGAAAGAAAAGAAGGTAGAACGGTACAAGGTACGAGTATTTGCTCGGAGCGTCGTCAAATAATTCGCCCCTTCGTACGTTCGATAATTGCGTAATCTCGTGGAATCGCGGATTAACAAGAATCGATCGCGATCGTGGAAAACCGGATGTTCGTGGAAGCATACGTAGAAAAGCACATAGAGGGGCGCGTGGAAAAAGCGAAATTGATAAACTTTCTTTCCTTCGCGTTCGATTGTTATTCGTAGGTAGCTATATCGTATAAAGAAACCAACTAAACCAGTTACCAAGAGACCAGCACGATATCGTCGAACGCGTAATTCACCGATGCCAAACGAATAATGTGTCCGGTGTTCGAAAAAGGAATGTACGGAATACCAGCCGGTGATTTCCACACGCTGCAACATTCGAAAATCGTTCGCTAACTGGGACTCGCGGAGTCATCGGCGGTCCAGTGGCGAGGAACTGCGCAACGTGGCGAAACAGAAATCGTCGGTTGGCCGATTAGCGAAAACGTTTGGAAAACGCAGGCTCATTAGTCGAGGAATAAAACAGGATGGTCGGGCGAGGGTTAATGAAGACCAACCATGACGATGTTCGAGGAACTCATGCGGCGATTTATTCTTCCAGGAATGGTCTCGCGCACGTGTCTCCGACCGGCGAGTCAGTATCCTTGCCTAGGCAGAAAAATCCTTTCGATGGAAACGCGACGGAAGAAACCGATGTTTCTGCCCTATGGGGTCCGTATACCCTTTTGCACCGAGGCTTCTACCCCCTCGCCCCCTTGCTTCGGTTCTTTTTCCATCGAACAAGGTGAGACCAGGCAAAAAAGCCCGACGTCGCGTCGTTGTCGCTTATGCGAAACGGTGTGTTCTCCGTCTTTGTCCTGGCAACGTTGTTTTTCCTTCCGTGGTAGGTTCTCTCTCTTTGTTCGTCCCATTCAGCAGCGATTTTTCAGAGGCCGCACGAACCAACGCCGTTTAGGGAATCTTGGAGGAACGAGTCGGGATGCCGGCGCGGCGCGGCGCGGCGCGGCGGGACGAGGCTTCCACTGTGCGTGCAGGGTTGTATAATTAGAGTGCAACGCAATTTGTCCGCCTGCGAGGTCCGCCAGACAGGAAACTTGTCCCCCGATTGGCTGCCTTCTGACGCTCAATTGCTCGATTTTTCAGTCGCCTTTCCGTCTCCAGCGAAATTAAGCCGCTCGCGTCATCGCTGTTTCTATCAATTATGACGTATCGTCCGTACGAAATCTATAGCTACGAAATCGTATATTTCAGATTCTGCGACTGTAATTTTGCCGATTGACAGGAAAATCGCGTAACCAAAATTATACTTGTCAACTATCTTCACAGTTGATATACTTCGTTTAAGTATATATATATATGTATGTATATTTTTCCTTTCTTTTTTTTTTTTTTCATTCAGGATTATTCAGTGATAGCCGTGAAGCTGCGACGGAACGCAGCAACAGGGTCGTTTTTAAATATTCTATATTCCCTATTTGAATTGTTAATGGGGATTCTAACGAGGAGCGGGCCGTGGTTCACAGTTTCCAAGAAGTCGTTGAAAACGTGACCGACATAAATAATTCATTCACAATTTCGTTCTTTAGTAATCGTGCGGTCCTACGATGACGGTCGATGCGCTCGCGATAAACCATTCCTACTCAACGGAAAGACCAGAGGCTCGAGGCAAAACGTTGCTCGCGTAAACGCCGTAAGTATTTCCATCTTCCGTCTTCGATAACGCGGATAACGTTAGAAGCAACGCGTTTCAAGAATGAACCACCTGCGATATTACGATATTACGATCGATACGATAATTTTCCAGAAAAATGATAATTCAACTTTTACCCCTCGCTTGTATCCATATTTGCAAGCTCTACGTTTATATCAAACAAGGTATCGTATATTTCCATTTATTTTTTCTCCTTTATAGCTAGCTCATTGGTTTCCACCAAGCCAATCATTTAAGCAATTTAAACCAATTATCACAATGGCTGTAATTAACACTATCGTTATTGTTACAAATTGCATCGTAATCGCGATGTATTGCACCGATAAATTCGAGTATTAGGTGGCAAGTATCGGAAAATACTATTACCTACAGGATAACGCGATATACAAAATGAAAGTTATAACAATCATGTGCCATATTTTTTCTTTTCGTTATTATATATTTATAACGAGGCGACGATGTTAATCTTTAATCTGAATTTACGTGATCAATGCGATTTCAAAATTCGATGAAAAGCTTGTCGGAAAAGGTGTTCGTATTCGTACAGGATAGCAGTGACAGGTAGGTGTTGGCACAACAAAGAGGCTATCCATTTTTACGGATAATTCGATTCCAGTTAGCAGGTACTTTTTGCCGACCATATATGTAAGGTGCACGTAATTCTTAATTGCCAGCTGTACCAAACAGTCAGAATTCTTTATTTAATTTATGTACATACATTTTATAGCTATACTGGCAACTAAGTTAAACTGGTTGTTTTTTTTAGAAATTCACATGTAAGGCTCGTTACGCTTTCCACGAAATTGTCGAGGCTAACTCAGGGTTAAATTGCCGTTTCATTAAGATAAAATTCCCTGAAATTATTTCAAGTGTCAGCTGATTTTGTCAGACGATATATGATCGAGGGAAACTTTTCACCAAGAGATTTAGCGATTGGTAGCGTGCACAGCGTTGTCCCTGCACCGTTCAATTTTACCCTCTCCGCGTGGATTCTCCCGCATTCGTGAGATCGCGATCAGTACGAAACCATTATAAATCGAAATCAACATTCCCGCATGCTCCAGGTAAATCGCCCCGTTACTCATTAAACGCGTTGCTATTCTAATAACATAGACAAACGTCGGCTAAACCTGTTCGCTCCGCATAAGGGGGTTGAACCATAACGGGGGGAGGCGGAGGGGCAGGGGGGTGACGCGGGAGGGGGGGTGGATTGACCTACGCGAGAACGCCACCGTGTTCGGTGCACCAGGTGCAACAACGACTCGTTTCCCGTAAATAGATGTGCCCGGAGGGCTGCACGCGTTCCCCGCAATGAGAAATGATTTTTAAGCAAGCGGCACGTGTCGATACTTCGAACCAACGAAACAGACCCTTTCGTTTTTAAATAGGACGATTTTAATATTCTTAGAGTCTACGATAAGAATCGATACAACGATAAATTCGCTCTCCTCTATGCCCCGAACGAAGATTTGACTCGATAAGATTCTAAACTATAGCCGTGCAAGTACTATAGCGTAAAGTGGCCGATAAACATTCACGATCGATCATTTTCATCCTAACACGGTTGAGAATCGACAGCTTTCCTGAAAAATTTCCGCAGTCGCGTCGGCGTAGTAGCGGCGAGCCAGGCATATTAGAAAATTAAAAAAGAGATCTGTCCCCTGGATGAACGCGAGCTTGTTACTCGTCGTACGACCTTGTCTCTCTTTCACGTACGGATCAAACTGAGAAACGCCTGTAGCACGTCGCCTGCTACCTCGACAGAGAACGACGAATCGGAGAGAAAGGTAGAGAAGGAGAGGAAGCGATACAGAGACTAATCCAAAAACTGTCCCCCGACAAGCTCGTCCCCGGAAGATGATCCGGTGTACGCGGCAACCGGATTTGCCGTGCGCTTTCGTCGTCGGACAAAGGTCTGACAAGCGCGACAAATATTTTGAGCGATCCGCCGATCCGTGAGTAAACGGTTTACCCGGCTGAAATTCTTGCGGGAGTGGGACGCGCGGCCCCGTAAGACGTCACGCGGCGTGGTCTGTCATTGTGAGCCAACTTGTTGCACGACAAAAATTCATGCTTCGCGGCGCTCCACGTACCCGCGTAATTGTCGTTGCCGCAGCTGCACGCCAACAGGAACCGTTCCAACGACATTTCGCTAAATAATCTGTCGCGCGGGGATGATCAGGGTGGCCCTTGTGCTTCTCGACGACGCTCGTTCTCGCGCCGCTGGGCAAATCCGACGGCGGTTGCGTTTTAACTGAAATTGCTTCCTTTGACGGGATTTGGCTCGTCGAACGTTTCTTCGAGATTCTTCTTTTTCCTCGCTGTTGATATATTTTGCCAGCTATATCTGAGCGGACGATCGGTTCTCGAGATCGACGAAAACGATGGATTCAAGGGTTGTACGGTCGATTAAAGCGCAACGGACGCGATCCGAGTGCAGTGTAAACGAGTTTATTTTTCCCTATTAGCAGAATCATCTATAGTATTTAGATATTATAGTCTTGAGATATTTTTGAAACGTTCGTCTTTTCATTGAATTTACTCTCCCAAATGGCATACGGTTTGTCCGAATTGCAGGAGACTCGATTACAAACGATTTTCTCTGATTTTCTTCCAACGTATGGAATTTTACTGTTATTTCAGAAGGATCGATAGCGAATATTTGCACGTTAAATTTAGTATTTAGTGCTTCGGAAGTTGCTTGTGATCTCTATAAAAGGGATAAAGATATCGTATATGAATGAGTATGCAGAGGCTGGAAATAAACGCTGGCTATTTCGAACATTAAGCACATGCTCGTAACGTTGTTCCAGCGTCGCAACGCCGAACAGCAGAATTCGATGTCGTAGATCGTTGTTGAAAAAAGAAAACTGATGAATTTATTGGTTAATTTACCGTTGATATCGTCGATCGTCCCCGTCTTGATTCTCGTCGAAATCCTGGGAAATCGAAGATTCCGTCTCGCTGGTTCGACCGATTGTTCGAAGGCGAGCAAAGAAAGAAAACAGGTGGCAACGAAAATAGAAAATGGAATAAAATGGTAAAGGAAAGGTGGAAGAAGGATAGAGACGACCGTCTCTTTCGGTGATCCGTAACGAAAACGTACAGAGACGCAAAAAGAAAAGGAGATTGGTTCTGGTGGATCGCGTATGAAGCGTCATCGTGTTGGCCAGCGAGCGTCGTCGCGTCGTAGCGAGCGGCGGCCATTGTATTTCCTCGAGGCAGGTCCGATCGGGGATTTTGAAGTCGATAAATCACAATTAATTAGCGGGGCGTAATGATGCGGCATGTCGTTGCAATTGGTATGAGCTGACGGCGTGTGTCCGTGTGTACGGTGGTGTGAGTGTCTGCGGGTGCAGTGGCCGGGCTTAAATGCACCGAGGCCGTCGCTGTTCGCAGATTCGACGAGGAAAGAATTATGGGTACAAATTTGCGCGGCGCATCGTCCGCCGATTTTACGCATAATCGCGGCCGCCGATCGGCCCGCCTATGTAAATTACTACACAAACGTTTCGCGATTTTAAACGCAATAACGAGCCCGGTCTCGGTGTTTATAATTGTTTACAGCGATACCGGTTACGGCTACTGATGTACCCGGCAGTTTTGCTTTTATTAACGTCTCTCCGCTTCCGGCCCTATTCTGCCTTCCTTTCTGCCATCCTTTCTGCCATCCTTTCTGCCATCCTTTCTGCCATCCTTTCTGCCATCCTTTCTGCCATCCTTTCTGCCATCCTTTCTGCCATCCTTTCTGCCATCCTTTCTGCCTTCCTTTTTGCTCTCGTTTCTCTTCGACTTTCCGTCATGTACGCATGCGACACAAGCGCTCCTGATTCGTCACAGATTCTGCCTAGTACCAAGTAAATTACAGGTGAGCGATATATTATCGGTAGATAGTTGGCAGTACGACAAATTATAAGCTATTGGTCCAAGTTCGCGGCTGTCAACCGACGACGTATCGATCGAAAATATAGCTTTTGCCCGGCTTTCCCAATACGTTTATCTGAATGCGAAGCAAGGCAATTTTCCCCTAGGAACGTAACGTGTCTATCCCCGAAGGAACACTTTTCCTGTGGACGGAAATCGTCCCGCGGAACCGGTCACGAGTCGCAGAAAACACGAGCAGCCGGCCTTTCTCCTTTTGTCCGGCTGTCCGGCCGAAAATAATGGTTTAACTATTCGACGGCCGGAGAACAGGCGACCGGCGAACGAAGGGTGGAGGGGTGTCGCGGTGTCGGCAGAGGAGAAGAGGGTTGGAGGAGAAGGGTGGAGGACAGCGTCGGAGGTGTTAATACAGAGGTCGATCTGCCGACTCCCGGTACCAGTTTCATGCAATATGCGCATGTTTAACCGACCAAAGAGCTCTGTATCGTGGGCCTGTAGAATAGAGTGTGCAGAACGCTCGGTGCAGCAAAGGGACCGGTTAGAAAAGGCAGCTCGGAACTCCCGCTTTATTTATACACCGCACTCCAATCCGGCGACTGGCCGGGCTGGCCAACCGGCTGCGAAATGCTACCGTGTAAACACGCCGATTCGCTGAACTTCGGACTCCTTTCGACCCGTTCCTGTCTTTGAGTTTCTAGTTCTGAATGATGTTCACCCTGGCTTAGGGGATAGTTCCGGCCCGAGTATGTTGCCAATCGGTAGATTAGTTACTCTATCGTCGACGATTTTTCAACGCTCGGCCGGATCTGCACGTTGTGGATGGAGCGAAGGAATTCGAAAGTCATGGCTTTGAATTCGAGCCAAGTTCTTCGTACTTGGTATTTTCTTTAGTTAAACGCTAGACACTTGGATAACGCGCATCGGGGTTCGATCTAACGAATTCAACGTTGCGAAATGTTTTACAACAGATTTTGAACAAACAGTATGCAAGAATTTCACTTTCATTTTTCTCTTCTTTATCGCCACTTAGTCGACTATGATTTCTCCTTACCTCCAATCTTTTCAAACGTAATCCTCTCTCTCTCTCTCTCTCTCTCTCTCTCTCTCTCTCTCTCTCCCCTTCGGCCCTTCCAAATGTAAGAAACCTTTTCTTACGTCTTAGCGATTCTTCTGGTCGATCTATAGTTACACGTAACACGGACGGATAGTACGATAGGACGTAATCGAATTTTTGCGATCGAGCGACAATTACGCCGGTTCCTAGGGCAGGAGGCAGGAGGCAGGAGGCAGGAGGTAGGAGGCAGGACGTAGGAGGTAGGAGGCAGGAGGAGTTGCGTCAAAGATGGCTATTTGTATACCTTAGTCGTGTGTACCTTGGTCCTACAGAGCCGGAGAGCTGGAGAGCCGGAGAGCTGGAGAGCTGGAGAGCCGGAGAGCCGAAGAGCCGGAGAGCTGGAGAGCCGGGGGTAGAATGGACGGGAGAGAGCGCGCGCGGGGGTTGTAGCCAGGGAGCGGACAGCCGGGTCAACTTTGTTTGCATTGGCCGTGCATGTCCTGTCGGCCATGGGGCGGCCGCTTCTTGATGCAAACTGCCCATTTGCAACTACAATCATCTCGACGTCGAATCGCACGGCTCCTGGCCTCGATTGCCGTGGAACGCGCGCGGTGTATAAACCGACCGCACTCCGGTGCAACGGTGCTTCAGTCGCTGCATAACAGAGTGAAAACAACGGCCTGCAAGCCGGGGAACCAAAGGCCGTGCCAACAGAGAGACCGGACACGATCCTGTTCACCCCGGCGCGGCTCCCGGTGAATTCGACGCCGCGACGCGACGCCACGCTTTGACCGCCCCGGGGATCTCCGTTCGACAGGATTCGCCTCTTTTTCCAAACTGTAATGTCTGTCAATTGCGGTTGGAACCTGCCGACCGTTTGCGAACCGTCCCTACAATTACGCTCTACTTATATGTAGTTTGTTTCTATCGTTCTGTTTCCTCGATCAGTCGATAGTCGATCGCTTCGCCGGGAAATTTATTACCATGCATTCGTGACATTCTGAATTCTGATTTCGTCAGTGTTAAATATCACAGGCATCGAAGTTTCATTTTTCGAAAATAAATTTGCCAATTTGTATTCTGTTCTTGAATCTCCGAACAAGGTGCAACCTTTGAATCCTCCGACTTCCACAGCTCACATTGCGATGGAATATGGAACATTTTGTCACTTTCTGTTCCTATTAAAGACCTCCATTAGGTTTTTCGTTTCAGGCTTCAGGCATCTGGCTTCAGGTTTCAGGTTTCAGGCTTCAGGCTGCAGGTTGCAGGTTTCAGGCATCAGCAGTGAAATTACCAACAATGTCGGAGTATTTTGTTTTCTCAGATTCGTTACAAATTGCGAATTTGCACGATCGATGAAACTCGTAAATATTCTACTCGAGTTTCGTCCTACATTTCTATCGACAGGAAACGCTAGTTTATGTATACCTATAAGTGGTACGTTGTACGCATGATAATTAAACAATTCCCTGAACATACGGGTTCCATCTCTGTATGTTCTTTAAACGTTGTCGATGCTGTTCTCAAAGAACGCAGAAATTACAAAGAAGTTATAGAAACGTAGTAACGTGCACATAATAGAACTTTTAAGTAGGAGAACGTCAGTCCTTGATATTAGCCAGCCATTCTCTGGGTCACGTTCACTTCCAGCTAGTTTGCTAGCTGCTAGTTTGCAGCGAAACGCGCATAAGTCAAATCTATAGAAGCTATCGATTTGGTAATATTCTGGAAAAACTAACGAACTCGTGGAATTTTTGTCTATCAGATTTATCGAGACGACATTTATAGCGCGATGATCCTACTTACTTAACGTTTGGCCCAAGGCAATTCTCGTTACGACGGAACTCTATTTACCCGAACTTCGTTTATTACAACGAAATTTTGATGAACGTCTTTACCCAATCGTGGACACCTATTACGTAAGCGGAAAATTATGAACAGCGATGACAACTGCTGAACTTCTATTCGTATTCTATTCTATCGTATAAACTAAGATTATCTACATGTATTGTTTGTCCGCTGACACATTCAGATAAATGCAATTCTATTCTACCATAGCATTCGTATTCAAATCCGCATAAAAATCGAGAAAAAAGTCTAATCACGATATTTTCCGACATACGTACAACCTCTGCCGTAAGATTCCCACAATATATTACTTCTTTCCGCATAATTCAAAGTCTTCACCTACCGACTACTTCACCAATGGTGTAACCTCTAGAAAAAGAATCTGACGATTCGTAGATCCAAAGTTCACCTGTTGCAGCAGCAGTAGCAGCAGCAACAGCAGAGAGAGAGAGAGAGAGAGAGAGAGAGAGAGAGAGAGAGAGAGAGAGGAAGAGTAGAGTCGCTGGTGCGCCGGCAAGGCAACCCCCGGCTGCTCATTAGGGTGTATGACAGATGCAGAGTGTGTCGGGGTCCCGGGGCGGCTATCTCTCGCGTCGACATTTCCATAATATTCAAATGCGCGGCGAGGGTGAAACAGAGGCGAGAAACGGTGGGTACGGGGAACAGAGATATTCCGCGGGGTGGTGGGAAGGAGGGCTCGGGGAACCGGACGGAGATCGAGGGTGCGAGAGCGGCGTGGTATGCCGCGGCATGGTGTTGCCGGCTGACATATTTATCGGCGGCCACGCCACCTGCAACCGGGCCCGCGGCATCCGCACAGAGCGCTGTTTTGCCCATTTGTATCCCCGATCCGGCGACAGCCCAGTTCGCCGCCCGTTCCCCGTTCGATCCGCGTTCGCTCTTCGCGAGCCTTTCTTCTACTCGCTTTCGGCCCGCGCCAACCGAGCACAGGGTTACCCCGACACCGAGCCACGGGGATGACATATTGGTCGGTTCGCGTTTTTGGGGTGCTCTCTCCTGTTGCCCGTCGCCGATCCACCAACGATGCTCCAAAATTTCCCAAAATTTTCAACAGATCCGTCGAACCAACCTACAAACAGCCAGTGTGTTCGAATACTTGAAGATCCATCCCCTTCGTATTCCGATATCGCAAGATTATCGAAAGCGGTGCTTCCAGATGTAAACGGGCAGCCGATGTTGAGCGTTGAAAAGAACGCATGATTTAACGTCTACTTTCGAAAATAAAGAAAGCAAAAAGGTTAGTAAGAAAATTGTAGTATCTTAGTGTAGTACGATAGGGTGGCACGAAGCGTGGTTGCTACGGTAAATCAGATACGATATGACACACCAGCGTGTTATACGAGGTCGTGGCCAACGTGCTGCGTGGCCATTTCACGTTCCGTATTCCTAACTATATATTACTCGTATATTAGAAAAATCAACTCGACAGTAATAGCTAAGATGTTTCACAATTATGAAAAGTATCTTTTATTCCAATACTTTGTCTCGATTGTTTAGCATCGTCTCTCAAACACGAGTAGTCCGTAATTAAGGTGTAACCACCAGGCATAGACGCACGCACGCACGCACACACACAGAGGTCCAAGTTCTTCGATAGAGTCTGTTTTAAGAATCTTAAGCAGGTTTGGTGCTTGTCGGCAGTATTTCGAGGTCTCGTAATAGAAAGGGCTGTTTATAAGAGAAACTTGGTAATGTCGCGGCGCGGCGGTTCAGGTATCTTTTGATCGAGGCTCGTGCGTCGGCCAGGCGAGAGGCACAGAAGCCGGCAGCAACTATTAAATGGCCACTTGGTCGAAGGTTAATCCTCTCACCTGGTAAAGATGATGTATAGCGGTAGGAAAAAAACGACTGGTTGCACGCGATCACCGTAAATCCAGTCGCGGTTAGACTTCTTCTCTTCTCTCCTTCTGTGAACGTTTCTCCTTCTCTCTGGCTGGTCCCTGGTTCGACCGACGAATCGCCGCACGATGATATATCTCCGCGCCGTTAAACGGTCCATTGTTTGCGACGACCACTGACGAATTTGTATATGTTTATAATAGCAACGCCTGTGGCTAGCTATGAGGCATAATGGTGACAAGGGGAGAAATTGTTTCGTGAGTGGAAATTGCTAAAGCCCTAAGGGATACTCGGTGCTCCACCTAAAACCCCTGTCGATTTTTGTCGAATTCTTTTTAGCGCAACCGTTTCACCACGATTTCGATCAGTTGGGACCCGTACAAGCTGTCCCGAAGTCATCCGGTTAGCTCCGTTAATCGATAATGTCGGAAAATTGGTGTATGCAACTACGTCGAACAACATATGTTCAAATATGCGAACATTTAGCGTCCAAAAGTATCCTCGCAGTTGCCGACTTCCGACAAGATTCTGACTCGCGATAAAATATTATGACACGACGAAATTGATTTTTAAAAGTCAATACGCGATAATAGAAGTAACAGTAGAACCGGCGTTTGTAATTGTCAAATCTAGTAAACGAGATCTAACAGAATCGTCACCGAGTTCTTTATTTCTAAGTTCTTTCATCGAGTTGTAAGTTAAAGCAAAAACAGTTTTTTTAGGCTGATGGAAAGATTTTACTAAGAAAAGAGAAAGAAGAGAAAAAGGAAAAAGAAAAAAGAAAAAACAAATAAAGCACATTTTCTGCGAGTCTTTTCGTGAACGGTGTTTCTTCCAGTAGGTATAGTTGGAAAGTTACGTTGATAGGAGTCATGAAAAAGCTGTCGGCTTTTGAGAAAAGTTTGCGCTTAATTCGGTACTACTGCTCGCCGGAAAATTGCATCGTCCAAGCTGCAAACAACGTCGGAATCTAACGGATGTGCCAGACACGGCGCTAGAATTTCACATTGTGTTCGTGTACGTTATCACCCACTATGGCTTTCTGCCAAGTGGCCACGTGGGCTGACCTACAGGAACACAAGCTACGCTATTTCGGACTTTGAGTACCTGGTATGTAATACCAATAATATTAACTACGCGTTGCACATCGACGTATGTTTGCGACCGATAGAACGTCGCGATACTTGCCAATGGAAATAGACGGGATGCGTGTAAAAGCGTAACATAGCATAAGTTTAGTACATCCTGTTGTTTCTCCAACTATCGCTAATACGTATAAAATATCTTGCGCGAAAGTTGCTTGGTTTCATCAAAGAAATCTATCGTTGGTGAAATATTTCAGTCCAGGTCCAGGATCGGTTTTTGGAAATAGCGATATGACTTTGCGTCGATCGTCGATTCTACAAAATCGCCCAAGATCCTAGCTACAATTTCGTTTCTCTTAAATTTGTCAATTTCACGAGCTAGGAGTCTGTACGCGATAAAATTCTACGAAGATTTCTTTCTATTCTCGTAGTATGAATTATATTAAGCGATACGAGTATACACTCGTTTGACCTAATTAATTACTACGTAAATGCTACAGCAAGTGCAGCGATGTTCAAGATACTTTTTGTGGCCACTGTAAGTTTACTCGTTGCAAGCGGATGGCAAGAACGATAGTAAATTCCAATGAACGTTGCAAAATATTTGTATCGCAGAAAAGATCAGATTACACGAAGCGGAAAATCGCTCGAGCGAATCTACCAACGAATCCGCTGGGCTCTAATCGTCATCTTCGTGTTTGATAGCGGATGCGAAGACTTCGCAGACTTGGCCCCCTGTCGCAGCGTGCAAAATTCGGGCCAGCGACATTCCTGCGGAGTAGAGGCTCCGCGGAATCCCTGCTCGAGGCCCAGCTATTATTTTTAATGCCCCGACGTATCCCGCGTCGCCGCGAGGACGAAATAAAACGGAGGGAATGTCGGGTGTCGAAGCTGGTGCGGATTTACGGGGCGCTTTGTAACACCGCCTTCCTCAATTCAGCAATATACCCGGGGCCCTTCCCCCTCCTCACCTACCGCGGGACCACATGACTCTCCCACGGGGGACAGACGCTGGGAGCTGTGGCCTGGGGTCCGGGGCCCGGGAGCCCGCGTTGTAGCCTCTCTGCTAGCTTTGCGCTCATTAACCCTCTGTGCCTACGGATTAAATACTTCCCGTAGCTCGTAGCCTCGTGTTTTCGTGAAAAATTGCTTTTACCGGGGTGTGAGATTTGACGAGGCTTACGGGTTTACTCGCTATTATCCAGGCATTTAAAGACTTATACGGAAAACAATATTTTGAAGCAGCGAGTATATCGGCGAAACAGTCTCGATATATACGAGTACGTGGTCGACACGCTGTTAATAATATTAGTAATTATTAGACAAATAAATGATTTATCGTTTATCGTTATGCGTTGATGTTGCGAACTGCTTCTGCAAAATCGCGATTACACCTTCTGTTGATAGTTTGAGCAAATTTCGAATAGAAATTTCTTTTCTTTTCTTTCCTTTTTTTTTCTTTCTTTTTCTTTTTTGAAGGAATATTTCAATTTTTGCCTCATAGGAAGGATCGTGGACAAAGCGCAGTACAGGCTGGAAAATTTGTCCACGTTTTTTAAAAGCCTTAGAACGAATATAATGAAAATAAAGAGTTCGATCTAGCCGTAACGCGTGAAAAAGTACGTCTTACAGAAAAGCTCGAGATTTATCGAGACGTATGACCGTTTGAAAGTACGTAGGAAGGAAGACACGGTGAACGAGCGATGGAGCGGACTGACGGTTAGCGGTGCCCTTACGAATTGCCGACTTTACTGCGAATGTGCCGCGCCGTGGATGCTTCTATAAGGTAATCGGTCGCGTAGATATGATAGAAACCCGGAGAAACATGGCTGTCGCAACGGTTGGCTCGCGAAGGCATCAGCAACAAGGGCAGCCGCGGTTTTTCGCCATACATGGAACTGGAGCACGCGCCATATGAGCGACGTTTATGGATTACAAAATTGCAGGCCGAGCCTAACCAGATTTGAAACCGCTTCTACATAAGCGCGGTGTGCCCGGGAGCCCTGAAAAAGAAAAAGTAAAACGAATGGAGCCCAGGTCGCGCGGCGGCAGCGACTCTTACCGCGATCGGAGCGAACGTGTTGAGCTGTTGCTCGCTTACTCGGTTGGCTGTTCGGTGGAGAGCGCGCGCGCGCGCGCGCTCGCTCCAGGAATCCAGAAGTGTAATGACACGAGTAATTGGGCCTTAGAAACGGAATCCCCCGTCTACGGTTTTTGCCAGTACGCGGTCCTTTTGCTAACAATAAACGCGCATTCCGTTGGCTCCAGCCGGTGGATCCGGGAAAAATTCAACGTCATATTTCTCCTTTCGCGCACCTGCGTTACCGCGAGGAAAGATTTCGTTCGACGGCCGCCCCGCGAAACTCTGTTCCCTATCAAGGTTGCTTTTGCTCATTGACGGCGTTGCCTTTACTATCGCAAAAAGCTAACCGCAGTTTCGTATAACGTAACGGAGTCGCGTCGTTTTTTGCCGCATTCGGTACGACCGCGACCGTTTGTTTGGAAGGCGCGATGCCTTGCTTTTCAAGCAACTTTCATCGTTGGCCTGGTAAGAGTTGAAACGGCGCGAGACGCCTGGTTTTTCGTTGCAGAGGCGAATTCTTAAAGGAATTTTAAGGAATTCTTAGATATAGATCGAGTTGTAAATAGTCGCTAACAACGCGATGGAACGATCGATGCGTGTAATTGGTGTAACGAGTCGAAGGTAATCCCTGCTATCGTTTAAGAATAATATTACAAATTACAAAGTAATACGTACAACGTTGACGACTTTTCTTACCAAAGTACAAAAGCTGTCGTCTGTAAGTAAGTAAATGCGATAATCGATTCTCGCGAGAATATCGTATATCGTATTTTTGTATCATATTTAGAGCGTTACTCTCGAAAGCGAGCACAGTGCGATATGAATGGAGAGAAAGCCGAAGCAACGAAATATCCAGTACGTAAAAGCTACGAGGTCAACTAATACAGTCTCGTATATACCACGTATCGCAATAAATTATAAAAGTTAATGTTTGACAACGATAAGCGCGGAGAGAAAAAGAAGGGGAATCACGTTCGCGTAGTCGGATTGAATAGAAAGATCTATCACGTCCGATAAGTTACTATACTAAATCATGCGTGGTAAATTCTAATCACCTATTCATATGCAAACTTTCAATGTTACTATTGCCAACGAGCAGTTCCTTCGCCGTGTATAATGTCATTATGCACACTGCGCAAAGTGAAAACGCTATCAAACACTATTCGAACGTTAAATTACCGTCGCACGTTATTTTACGTACAAACAGAAGTATATTTGCCAATTGTCGTGAATATCGAGGGAAATGAAAATATACGTATATCTTTGAACGAGAAAGTTAATTATTATTAATTACTATTAATACACACACACACACACACACACACACACACACACACACACACACACACACACATATAGCACCTGAAATATGAGGAATATTCTCTAAAAGATATTTGAAGCGATACTATCGTGAAAAACACATCTTTTCTGTCTTACATTCTCCCATTCTTTTTTTTTTTTTTTAACCATTCTATACCTATTCGACGTTACAAAATTAATTATAAGATGATATGAACAGTAGCCGATAGCAGGTACTGCGAAAGAACCTCGACAAGCAATAACATTAATTCATACCAAGTAGGAACCAGGCGATAAGAGTATGATAAAAATGAATATAGTTTGAGAGTCATAATAGTGAGACACGTGGAAAGATGTCAACAACTTTTTCTTCGTAAAATAAAATCTATCGCGAGGATCGTTAAAAATAATTAACCGACTAACAAGGTCCGAAGGTCCGTTCTCCATATCCATACTCGCGTTCTCGATGAAATACAGCCATAGTTATGCGCGTGTATTTATCGGAGGCGCGCTCATCGAAATCCATAAATCCGTCGTATTTTCCCATAAATAATGGAAATGCCAACGGCGGTCAGATAAATCAACGCGACTAGCCGCATTAAAAAACACAATACGCGGGAACGAGGCGCGTTACACCTGTAAATCAAACGCGCGTCTATGTCTATTTATGCAATCGATCCCGCCGCACAATCGAATCGATCGCGGTCTTTAAGGTCACGCTCGTCCATGTTATGAGTTTCATAAGATCGAAGAGATTCTAAATGCGGCCTGAGCTCGGCCTCCGCGGTCCTTCGATCAAGGAAAAATCGCAATTCTCGATAAATATTCATCCTACTGACAATCAGCCAAGTAAAAAGGGGACGTTGCGACAGTGATACGACGTCACATCTTTTTTGCCCACCAAAGCGAACGTGGGTGTACCGTCATCAGTTCCGGGTTTCGATCGTTCTTTTAGGACACCGGTTGTTTCCTTACCGCTGGATAACATATTAAGGATCATAATTTGTTGAACGTTATCGAGGATTTATTATACCCACTCGGTACAGATGGTTGTTTGAAGTTTGTTAATTAGAAATTAGATATACCATTTCACACTGTAGGCTGGTGAAAATAATCGTAGCTGATATACAGCGGTAGCCAAGCGTAGAAGCTGAATTTTCAGCAGTGGTTTGCTCGCTTTCTTTCTTTACACGATGCAGTCTCTCTCTTTTCATTTGATTTCAGTTTGTCCTATGCTTTATGCGAATATGTAATATGCAAGTATATGTTTAGCGACGCAGAACGTAAAAATCGCAAATTTTATTTTACACGATATATTATCGCGTCGAACATGGTGAAATTCTTTTATCAAGAAACGAATGTACGTTGTAAGAGAGTTGTAAACGTACGTACGTAGCTGCGAGACCGAAAACAAGCATCGTCCGAAGCCTAAAGGAAGGTTAAAAAAGATCGCATCGACGTATTGCAACGAGATTCAACCGTATTAAACGGGAGTGGAAAGTCGGAAGGGTCGATACCGAATTAGTCGGAATGTTTGCAGAATCAATCGGTGCGCGCAATGGCTTTTAATCACCGCAGAAGCTCTAGTGCCGTTTCGTCATATCCGGCGACGGGGACGGCGAGATGCTTAAAAATGCACTCAAGACCGCGTCTGGATGCAGCCTGACGTGCAGTCTGGACGAGGGCGTCGTAAGAGGGAAGTTAGTCCTTAATTTATTCGTCCACTCCGACTGGCCGGTGGGCTGATGCAACGGCAATGCAATTATTATTAGCTTATTATTATATAATTGGCGGACTACGGTTAATGAGGCCTCTTGAGACAGCTGACCGCGAACCAACTCCAACCGAAGAATCATCCGTTTATTTGCCGATGCGTTAATTGACCGATGCCGTTCGTGATCGCAAACGTTCCTCTCTGCCTGATGCGAGTCGCGTCCGTGCCAATGATACGTTTGCTTCGGCCAATTACGGCCGATCCTCTACGGATGATTCTCCAGAATTAAAACCAATATCCAACATCAATCGAATATTGTATAGTTGATTGCAGTCCCATGTTGCACAACCTATCTCGTTGCATCTCGAACGTTGCATATTAGATTCGCGTATACGAGATGATACGCGTGAATTTTCCTTCGCTTTGAATTTCATTAGCCTCGAGTACCAATTATACGCATGATACAACAATATACCAAAATGTCAAAATCTAAGTTTTCTTTCAGTCTACATTTACAGACATCATTTCGCTTTTTCTAACTTTCTCTTCTCTTCTGCTCTCTCTTGCTTCTGTTTTATTATCGTTTATAATCGTGTTTCGCATTTCCATATCTTAATCGGTATAGTTACCTTGAAAGTATTTCTCACCGGTATCTCCAAAACGAGATTATTAAAATAAGCGTTTGAAATGATCGCGATACGTATGTTTAGAGCGTACATATAGAAATATCTGACATACGTCTTTTCTACCGATTGCCTGTAATCTCTATCTATCCGAAAACTTCACTGACACTGGCAAATACGTACCGGCCCTTTTACTCGGTACTTTCAATTTACAGCGCATACCCTAATTCGGGAAACATATAGGTACATGGTGTGTCAAATAATAAGAGATTATACATTTGTAATACTTCAACGAAACAAATCGACTTTTTATGAAAAGATACTCGCATCGAACGCTCAAGTCCCCAACTCTTTGATCGGTATTTCAAATCTTAAGATATGGGATAAGCCTTGTACGCACAAATTATTCCACAATCGTTCGATTACGTTCGAAACAATTTATACCTCAGCTGTATCTTATCTAGCTGAACGATCGTTTATAAAACATAAAACACCGCAAGCAAACGATTTCGAGCGATCGATACGATCTGATCAGCATTTTATCAAACCGAAACGAACTAAATAATCAGCCGATGATATTATTTAATTATCGTTCGAAGCACTCGATGACAGTTGCCGCTTCGCGGCTGCTGCTTTTTCCAGCTTTCTTTATCGGTCGCGATGCGTATCGCGTGTAAAAGACTGCAACGCGTCTGATGCCCTGACCGATATTCGTGAGACACGCAGCGCCGGTCGCGGTCGTGCGCGCAAAACCGTGGAATATAAACGACGCGATTAACAGTCGGCGCGCAAGCTGAAATTATTATGTCGTCGCCGGAATGGGGCGCAGCCAGGGAAATATGCAATTATCGCGTGTCTAATAGAGTGTTATCGAATTACGTTGTACCATGGTACGCAGGAATGCCGTAGGTGTTGCACGGGTTTCATTCGCAGAAAAATCTCGCTTCTTGAAATTTTCGATTCGCGATCGTCTCGATCGTCTCCACCATCCGATCCAGTTCCAATTCTCATTGGCAGCCTTTTCCACAAATTCGCACGCATAGAAAGACATACGTTAATTTTTTATATGTTCGACTCTCTAGAGAGAGAGAGAGAGAGAGAGAGAGAGAGAGAGAGAGAGAGAGAGAGAGAGAGAGAGAGAGAGAGAGAGAGAGAGAGTGAGAGAGAGAGAGAGAGTTCAATTTAGCGAGCCAACAACACCCGTCAAATCTTCATCCATCGTCGTATTAAAGAAGAAAACATTTGCTTCGAGTCACGAATATTTGATAGTTTCGGAATTCGTAATAAATTTTCGCCAAAGCTACGGTTTGCTTCGCAAGGCAACTGTAACTAATCGAATTATCCGTAAAGCGTGAATGAAATAATAAGTGACTCATCGTGAGAAGTACGAGTGGCGTAAGTCAGAGTCGATTGGTTCGCGTGACAAAGATTTCCATGGAGTGCGCGAGTGAAACATCAACGATTATTGCTTGAACCGTCCCGCCGCGTCGTGCCGTTCCGTGCCGCGCTGCCGCCTCCGCGTCGACGAACCTCCGGAATGAACCTCGTCGACGAAACTTTCAACTGTGGTCGCAGCCCACGTCGCAAATTCCACTCGACCTGGTGATTTACAGAGCCCCGTTTGTCAATAGCATTTTCCATTAGCAATTCATGCGGCATCGGACGCGTTTATCTGCTTCATAAACTATGATGGAAAACACATATATCATCGCATCGTTGCTTTCGTAATGGTCGACCGAGCGTCGTCCACGCGAACGTCTTTTCAGTAGTTTTCAGTATTTAACCATTCACGGTCCTGCATCCTGATACGTACCTACTTCCAACATCGCTTTCTCTATCAACCACCATATTTCTGTATTTCTTTATTTTTATTCGTCTCTCACGATCTTACATAATCTGTGGTATTAAGTATCAACGTAAGTATCACATTCGTGACTCGACGTAAAGGCTCTTCAAATATCACTTTCCCAACAAATGTCTACAATTTTAAGGATTTATTTATTTTCTACACTCGTAAGATGATCGTGTATAAGCAAGTATAGTTTCACGCAGATAAATACAACTAATTGGCAAACATTCAGCTGCAAGATTTGGCATGCATGCGATTATATGAACAATTATACAGAAATCGTAGTGCGATTGCTAAATATAATTAACGAATTGCGCAACCGTGATGATCGTTATTCCGAGTATGTGGTGACTACTACGCAGTAAAAAAAAGAAAAAATAGTTTGTAATATTATTGTGATAATATTACGGCCGATGTTGTTGTGCAAGATGTTCTTAGAAGAATTAGATTAACAAAGTTTATAAGTGGTATGTGAATTAATAAAAATGTTGTTACGCATGTAGAATCGATTAGTCACGTTGGAGGAAGCGTTTGATGTAATAGTACAAAGAAGCGTACTACTGTTTAAAAGAAGGAAAATTCCTGACGCATTATAAATTGCAAAGCAACCGTGTATAATCGATATATCGCGACAACTTGTCACCGAATAGCTTGTTAATAGTAAATATAAAGAAAATGACGAACGATCGACCAACGTTTCGTGCATATTGACAATGTCACATGCATATACATAAATCTGTAGCACGTTGTCGCTCGATTAAGCGAGTTGTTATTATTTTCTATTAACAGATCCGCATCATACGCAACTACGAGACACGCGCTATTGCGATTAAATCTGTTTAATTAGAAAAACAATCGTTTGTTTTCGGAAAGAAGAATTACTACGTTCGTCTCGATCCAGAGAGGAAATGTAATCGCATTCTTTGAAAGGACAATGTAATAGAAAGACAAACTACCGTATTGTCCATCCTGTTTGTCTATCTATCTCCTCCTTTCATCTTCAGCTAAAAACAGTGCACACGCACACACCTTAATCGCGCGACTTAACGCACGGAATAAGAAATGAAATTAGGCGTGCAATACTCAAATATCGAAGATCTTACGCTTGACATACGAGTGAGTTTTAAATATCTACTCGTTTGTTTCTTTTTGTAGTTATACGTTTGTTATATCTATTTTATCGTAATATATTTATATAATCGAGAAATTAATCGCAACTAATTTAAGATTCGTATGATCGCGAATTAAAAAGTGTAACCATGGAAGATCAACCGTAGATATTATAAAGGGATTAATTTTGCATATTTAACTGATTTTAATCTAATTTTCTCTTTGTATAATTTTGAAAAAAAAAAAAAAAAAAAAGAACGAAAAGACCGACGGCGAAAGATTTTCAACGACCGAAGCGAAACTTTGTCTGTTTTAATTTTCACCCGACAAATCGAAAGTTGCCGCTGCTCAGCCTATTAAGGAATCTTGCGGGTTTTAATGGAGCCCAGACCCCAGCAGTCAATACTTTATTATAAGCCCCGTTTATTATAACCGTAAGCCGTAAGCTACTTTGTTGAGCCGCGGTGCAGTTAAACTGCAGGAAATAAAGTCCGCTACAAGATGATATATTCGGTAATAAATGGACCTCGTGAAAATTACGCTTGCAGAGAATAGTTTTTCATCTCGAGGACGCCGAGTGGATTTTTATTTGCCGCTTATGACTTAGTAAAAGTATCCGATTGGCCGGGAATGCATTATCGAATTGCCATAATAACAGTTTTTTTGTTTCGTGCGGATGATTTTACAGCTGGATTCAGAACGCAGTGTTTATGCATCGATCGATCGCGAAACAGGATTAGTTCGTTAAATTTGTCAAGTCCATGCAAGATTTTCGCACTGTGAATCGAACTTTAAAGCCGACTACCGATATCGCAGGTGGAAACGATCGATCTGCGAACCCGTACATGGTCATGAAGTCATACGAGCAATAAAGTCGATGCAAGAAAATCATATAAACGATCTGACGATTGGCTTCCGGTTAAACGTCTCTTCGATCAGTCGCCGGCGCATGATTATGCTAATTTCTACCTATCAATGTTAATATCGGCTATTTATGATCGTCCGATGTATGACTTACGTTCATTGCTTTCACTTTGCTGATACAACGATAGCCAACGAACGCCGACTTGTCAAACAGGAGAATTAAATCCGTCGTTTGAAGAAATTCCTATTTCGTTTCCGATAATCTCACGCGGCTATCGTACAATAAATAGGAAAAGCTCGAAAGTTATAACGGATAAATTATCAGTTCGATGAAATCGACTTGACTCGCTCCAAATAAATAGATGCCTGCTTAGATGTTTGCAATTTGCAAAATGTCTCGTAATTTCTAAGCAAATTCTTCGATTTGTATCAAACTTTGCAACTTCCAATACGATCGTGAATATCATGCCTCGTTAAAGCGTCGAAGAAATTTTCAAATGTTTCTTCTAATGTTTCTTCTAATGTTTGCGATATACGTATGTATGTGTATATTTATCATACATTCGGTATCATCGTTTAAAAGCTTGCCCAAGTCATTGTTCGTCAAAAATAAACGTGTTTCCTTCTTACCGCTATCTTTCAAATTTGCCAAATTTCTTATCGAGCACGCCCAATCCACACCCCATTTTCCCCAAGAATCTTCAAAACTAAAAGGAAGAGCCCAAAAGCAATTCACCCGAACAAACAGCGGAAGAAGCTTTCGAAGAGCAACGACGAGCAACGCGAGACATCGTTTCGCAGCGGATTCAACCCCTAGCTTGGTTCTCGGCAAGTTTCGCGAAAGTTAATTAATAGCTGGAAGGGGAAGGGGAGGGGGAGGGAGAGAGAGAGAGACAGAGAGAGAGAGAGAGAGAGAGAGAGAGAAGTGGAAACGAGAATCGGGGGGTTTACCTGTTGACAGTAACGACGCCCGGCGAAAAGGGCTTCGAAAGAAAAACGCCGATAGGACGTGTGTTTACGAAAGCTGAAATTCCAACGGAGGCGCACGGGGGTTTGGTCGAAAAAGGGGGAGGTTAGTCATTGGCGCAACCACCCCCGCGTACTCGTCGAGTAGCCGCAGCGAGGGCAACGTTGTCGAGCGCAATAAAGACACCCCTCCCCCCTCCCCCGACCAGGGAGTAGTTGCAACGCGAAAGTCGGCCCCGAAGGAAACTTTAAATTGGAAAAGTTTCGGCCAGGCCGTCTCGGGCAAAGCTGCAGAATGCTAAAAAATAAGCGCGCGAACCCTGCTCGGCCATTATCCCCGGCGCAACCGGCTCGATTCGTTTGAAATTTCTCCTGCATCCTAGTGCTGCATTATTTTTCACCATTATTATCCTTCGTTACGTTACGTCGTACGACCTGAGTACTTCGCATTCTTTCGCGACGCGTCGTTACACGATGCGCATCACCTGGTCCGTTGATATTTCGATTCCGTCGATATTAATTAGAAGGATTGAGAATGAACTAATGGACACCGCATATACCCTAATAGGAAGAAAGATTGGAAAGTTTGTTTTCTTGTTTCTAAAGAAAAAAAAAAAAAAAAAGAAAAACGCCGTACATTCCACTTTATTTGTCACGATTATCTTTCTTGCGTTCTCTTCGTACGTTTGACGGACTCTTAGTATCGATATATCGGCTGTTCTAATATTAATATCGACGTGTCAACGTAACGGTGATTTTAAGAAAGAAGAAATGGAAAAAAAAGTTTAAAAGTTTAGAAGTTGTTCTCGAAGACAAGCGAGAAAAGACTGTCGAGCCATTGCTCATACCGCAGTTTCATAATTCTCTGCAGGTATTTCTGTCCCTTCCTTACTATTTAAGAAGAGAAACGAGGCTAACGTCGAAAGCGTAATTTTCATCGAGCCTCGTAAGGTAGCTGCAACAAGCCTACATTCTTATTTTCCACGGGACATGTCTCTTCCTTACTTTTGTTACGTTTCAACCATGACCTTATTTTCCGTTATGGTTCATTCCTGCTCGAGCCATCCTTCTCGTTTTGGTATGTGTGCAACCGTTTTCATTCCTCGAATGCTATGCGTAATCAGAATGCGTAATACTCTCAGAACGCATAGCGTGAATATAGAGTGCAATTTACAAATATGTCCGTTTCGCTTCTTACCTTTAGGGAGAATTGAAATATTCTTCTATCGAAAAGATTCATATTTATAACGAATCGATATCGTTCGATTTCAAATATTCTAAAACTAAAACAAACTGATCTTCACGCGTTAATGCCACTTCCACTTTTCGTACACGTACTTTAGACAAACGGTTAACGACGAACTTTCTAAATTTTTCTACGCTCCTACAATTTCTTGTATAAATGTTCAAATCCAGGAATCCAACTTTCTCGAAAGCCGAACCCCGTATGTTTCCATTGTGAATGAGGCTTAACAGACGGGTGGTTAAGCTTTTCTGGTAATTAAGTGCGGCTTATGTCGGCTTGCGAGGGTGGCTGCGGTAACCTTAGAGGTTAATAACTCAGGGGAGGGTCGAATATGATATTGTTATGGGGTGGGCTGTATAAGAGGGAGTGCGATGTACCAGGCACCCGTGAACCCTACACCGGCTGATTAGGCTCGTGCCAGGCGTTATTAATCCGCTAACTCACCCCCCCCCCACCTGACCTCGCTAACGAGCACTGCCACGGTTACACTTGCACGTGCCACCGGCTCTCACGTGACTCGAAAGCCTCCACCTTGCGTGGCGAGGGGCTGACTATCCGCCACTTTCTTCGCGGGAATCGAGCACGAGGTGAAAGTTTTACTCAAGCAACGACCCTCGAATTGCGATATTTCTAGGAATACGAATTATTTCGTGGCGAAACTATGGACTAGCAAAGTAAGAAATTTCAGAGGTACCGATAAAATAAAACTTGACGGATGTTAATGAAATATACGAAGCAATGGAATTGTACGGAAGAAACTGTTTTACCAATTTCTTCAACTACCTATAATTTGAATTTCGACCGCGGATAGTATTCAACTTACTCGAGGTAGCTGTTCCATTAGCCTGGTCAGAAACGGAAAATTTAGTTACCGAAATTCCCTGAACAGAGAGTCACTGGTGTGGAATGTGTTGGGTTAATCTGACGTAGTATCATGAAGAAGAGCATAATAAAGCGAGACGTTAACGCAGCTATTATAATTAGAGACTCGTAGTTTCAGTATTTACTATATACAAATACATATATATATATATAAAACATATATATATATATATATATATACATAAAATATATATATATATAACTTTGACAATATATCCATGGCGTTAAATATTCGTTGCAGTTAAATGATTAATAATTTCCTATTTCGAATCGATTTTCTGAAAAATTCTCAGTTTTGCTCACTCGCGTTAAACCCATTTGAAGAAAGGAAGCGTACATTAGATATATACGTGTTGTCGTAGGATCGCGTTGCTTCAAATTATTTGGAAGATCAGCAGCATCTCGATCATGATCGGACGTTGATAGCAGGGTTGGAAGGTCGCGAGAAGAGCTCGGAAGTCTCGAGATTGTCGAGGGTCGGAGCCATGACCTCTTTGTACGTCCTCATTGTTACTCCTCTGGCCCCTGGTGCTAATCCGACCTGACCCCATGCACCGGTCCAATCCGAACGGCTGCTCGTCCAGCAGAGATTGACAGTTTAAAATATGTATAATAGATGGAGGGTGTTTCAGAGGGTGACGGAAGGTCTGGATTAAATTGGACGCCGTGAATTAATCGGCTTCTGTTTGAGTGAAATTGGGCAAGCGCTGTTAGGAAACGTGAGCATCGAACGCGGTCCATTGTGCCGTCGCGCATCCCCTGCCCTTTAAATCATATACAAGCTACCCCTGGCAACCTGCTGGCCCTATTAATCGGTCGGTAATCGCGCATTCACGTGAATGGATACGGGGATGACTGGAACGAACGAAGGAGGTATTGTATCTTTGTTTTGCCCGTCTCTTTTGTGCCTGACGATTTGGGAGGAGTTGCACGAGTTCGGGTCAAGGGCCAACATCTCGCAAGGGTGGCTTTTGAGTTTCGAGCAATCCGTTCGCTGCATATCGTATCACTTCTTTTTCCTTTTGCCGGTCGATTTACCCAACGTTGCCGTATATCGTACGTTTCCTGCAAGTTTAAATCTGACGGATATCGATGCCATCGATTAAATTTTCTTCCATTATCTCGTTGTTAAAGCAAGAAGGATCAAAGAAGAAAATATTTACTATAAATCGTATATACTCGATTCTAAGATTTACGATAAAAATACCGAAACTTTGACTGTCATAAGTAATAATCTTCGCTAATATAATAATGATATAGTATGCGAGCTAAATTTCTAAAGAGAAAGACATAAATCGATCATTTAACAAGGATGAAAGATAATCGAAAGATAAACTTGGCTGCCTAAACCGGTGTTATAGCTGTCATTTATTTCGGGTTTATGCTTGATCTGTTGCTTTAAGCATTATTGTATTCGTCGTATTCGTTATTGCACAAGTCCATCGGTATACCAAGCTCAGAACGCGAATCGATTTCTGTCATTTTATTTTTGCTTAATTTAGCTACGGGTTTAGCCGAGCTGCCTCGGCAGAAAGGGACGTGTGGCATCGCGCGAAAGTTTCGCATTCCGAGTCGGGGATCCACGACTGCGGCAAGATCCGATCTGTCGGAGTTATGCGTTATTGGGCAGCGTACGTCGTCACACACGCGATTTCGTATCGCGCGGCAATTCCCCGTGAAAAATTCCGCTCGGCAGCACCGGCATTGCATAAACATTAGGGATGTATCTTCGATCTACGGCCGGTCGTAAGACGGTGGCACACACCCACGTTCCTGAAATTGAAAAAAACTGAATGGGTGCTTCGGAGCGGTGTTCCACCGAGGGGCTCAACGTCCTTTCGGGGGACGGCAGTAGAATTATAGGCATAACGAGCCGGCGAGCGCGTAAACCTCGCGTTTTTACGGCTCATGCTTGTTTATGCCGCTCACGATACTAGCGATAATGGAGTTTAAATGGCTCGAGAACGGAAATCTATCGGGATGCAAGGAATAGAGAGCATCGAAACCTTCTGACTTTGGAATTTCTCCAACGAAAGCGATCCTATCTATTCGATTAATGATCGAGTAGACAAACGACGATTAACTAAATCGACCGTTTCACCGTTGTTAACGCAACAGCATAGAAAAATATCCGTGAGAGCTGACTGAATCGATATAAAAACGTTTCTACGCATTACTATTGCCAATAAGATCTCAAAGGTTCATTGCTTTTCATCTCTTATCGAACGAACAGGAGTAGGTATATGTTCAGACGCAGGTATATGTGGCATGTGACATGTGTATATGTGGCAGAGATAGTTATAAAATTATGGATATTAATTTGTATGATTATCACGGAGGAGCTGAGTCGGATGGCGGAGAAGGAGCAATCTTAGATTACGCAGTGGTCCGAACAATGAATGTTGACGTTAGACTGGCAGTCGAATGGGTCGTGAAAAACATATGAGATGAAATGAAACGACGGTGTAGGATATTACGGTATCTCGTCTCTTTCAGCATGATGAAATATCCAATATTGGAATTTTCTTCGACGTATTATACAGGCTCCCTGTATGTATAGGATATTCCATAACTTGCAATGTAATCCGAAAGGGAGAGCAAGTTCTTTTCCCGATATACAAGAGTAAAAAGTTAAAGATCTGACATGAATGTCGCGACGACGTCTTTCAACGATAATCATCCTTACCTCGATGATTGAAAAAAAAAAAAAAGAAAAAGAAAAAAATCGCGATACGGTTAAGAAGAACCAAGAACGTGGTCTGAGTTATAATAGTTCAGAAATTAGGTAACTCGAATTAACGGATTGCTAAGACGAAGAGTCGTAACTCCTTTCGTCCGTAATTTTCTGATCGAATTACATAGTATTGCTAAAAGTAAGCGGATGTTGGGATACTTCTGAACGGTAGTGTACATTTCTAGAACGAACCAGAAGGCGAAAAGAAAAAAAAAAAAAAAAGAGAAATTCTCCTCGCATTTTCGTAAGAGACTCGGAACGTCCCCGAGTCCCGGAACCGTACGTATAGCTAAGGAATATTCACGAACGAGAGGGTGGTTACCCCTGTCGTGGCATCGCGGCCAATCTTATGGAAACTGCTGACAGCACGTCTACTTTGCACAACAGTTTACAACCCTCGCGACCCTGCCGTAAATATCAAGAATACCCGCGTGCATATGTTGCGACGCGCCAGTCAAATTCTGGCTAGCGTCCCTCCAACCGTCGAGCGTGGAAATTTCGAATGGAGATTCATCCTAGTAACCCCCGTTTCTTTTTTTTCTCCGTGTGCCGCGTAGCCGCATGTTTTTACGTTTCCTCTGGGCTTTGCCAGACTCCATACGGTGTCATTACACACCCCATAAAGCAGCACGCGATCGACCATAGTGGCACTGCCACTAGAAACTCGGAATCATAGACTATCGAATTCGTTGCGCCCTTTCGCTGCCATCGATTTCAACGCACACTTTCCTTTCTGGAAGAACGTCTAATTTTCCTCTTCTTTTTATTTCGCCGTTCAATGACGAATATCGAGCTACTTTTACGACTAGCTGTACGTGATTCGAAAACGTGCTGTCGCTCAACAAGAAAAAGGTACGTTACCTTTGGAACGAAGCGACCGTGTAAATCATGGTATTTCGTATTTACATGTACTTTCTTTTCGTCATCGAAAATATCGTATAATCAGATTTTTCATTCAAAACACGAGATTGATAAATCCGTCATTATAAATGTTTGCGTTGAATCGACGTACGTTATGTACGAGTCTGGTATTACATCCAGCGACTTTGCCAAGAAAAATATGTCAAGATCTGCATAAATATGTTCCACGAGAACGTACATCGTGGTCGTCACACGTTATAACGTCGGATATCGTCAAAACGCACTTCGCGATACTATGCGCAAACCTGTTAGCGTTTAATAGCGTTATCGGAATAGCAAGCGACGAAAAGATTTAAAGCGTGCAATTACATAGAATAAACATAAGGGAGGCAGAGCGTATCGTTATATCGTTTATATAAAATATGTAGTAATGGTTACGATGTTTTGTAGTACTAAAAATTATTTTCATTCACCTTTCCTTAGACTTTTTTACCACAAGATAGAAGATTTACAGGGCTGTGCCATCGGTAAACTGCAGATATATATTCATGCACGTATATTTCTATAAAATGAAACTAATAAAACTCAGGTGGAAACTTCTTATACGATACAACGTACGTGGTTGGAAGATTGTAAGAATGCATCATATACTTCACACGTTTTACATAATGTATACGTATATTCTTGATATTTATGCACGAATACATTGCGCGTTTCGTCCTTATGCGAGAAACTGATCTATAATAATTTATCGTTATCTACTTGGTTAATACACTCGCCGAGTCGATCGATTGCTTTTCATTATGCCGAATCGCACTGATAAAAGTTATCAGTTTCGAAATCGTATTATTAAAAGATTACCGTTGATCGCTTAAAATTTTCCCAAATTTCAATTTAAACTCGTATATCGGAAAATGATGTTATTCGCGTCTAAAGTTATCAACTAACTGGTCGGTAGCTATATCGACTTTTTCATATTTTCTTTTTCCTTCTTTCCTTTAAATCCTCTTAACGTTCAAACTTTGGAGAATCCTGATACGGATACGTATAGATTGCATCCATAATCGTAGAGAGAACGCAATTCGTACAGGTAGCGCGAGTTCTTTCTCTTTGTTTTATTTCTCGGAAAAGTCATCGTTCCTCGTGGAAAGGGTTAGCGAGGCGTTTCACGAAGCTTGTTCGAACGAAGGAACGTGTCGGTCGAACAGGACATCTAGATTAGATCGTCGCCTGGCGGCTCTCGCTTTCCTACTTTTGCTAATGCTTCTTTATCGAGTCTCGGGTTCGTTCTCTTTGTCGTTTCGTAGTCATCGCATCGACCTGCACTCGGGGCCAAAGCGATTCCAAACTCCTTTTCTATTCCTCATCGTGGCTGACACGTGCGACAGATCGCGACTCGGATTGCCTTTCGCGCGTAGTACGTACGCTAATGACTACCCACGACGCGACGCAACGCGACGCGACGCGACGCCTTCTTTCCTCCACATTTTTTCACGATTCCGACTACTACTTTGATACGCGTGATTTATTCGCTTCTCTCGGAATTTATTCGTTCATCGTGCCAGCTATGTGCGTTTACTTTGTTTTCCAATAGTCGAAATATCAAATAATCACTGGATGGCAAAGGTGAGCGTTTTTCTATCGAAGATTTTCCTTGTTCGAACGATTGTCGCCCCCTATTAATTCCGATACTAAAGGTTATTTCGTATCTTCAAACCACGCACATATACATCTATCTATCTTACATTGATATACGTATAGAATCGGTAAATGAATAAATATATTACTACGTATATATATATATATATATATATATATATATATATATATATATATATATATATATTATATTACTACTTAGCAATTCCAAGTTTAATGCATCCACGTAGAAGAAAATGATTGACGTCAATTAGCTTTAGAAAAAACGTAATTATTCTGTCGCCTTGATGTACAGTAGAAAATATGATGTCGATGCGAAGAATTATTAAATAGTTTCGTATAAATTTATATGTAAGTTGATTTACGATTCAATCAAAGGTATCGTTTCTCGCAATATCTTGATACGTGATATACGTAAGAGCAACGTTTACCTAATAATCGGTACGGATTAAAAAATTCTGACGTTGTATAATACGTTCGTAAACTATCGATTTTTAACGATTTTAAAACGTTATGGAAGGAATCAATTAGAAGCATGAAATATTATATCTATATGTTAATTAAATAACGATAAATAATTGAAGATGTTATGCACTCGTTATAACGCGAATAAAAAGCATAAGCTGTGAAAGTGAAATGAGAATTAATTTTGATAAAAAAATCAAGCAAAGTTGTGCCGCAAGTGGTCTAGCGTCGTAGATGGTACGTACAAGTTGAAACTTTAATAATTTATCGAAGTTTCGTTATATCTTTGTGCGGAAACCGGATCCAGTTTTCTCGATAAAGCTATATCAAAACGGCACGATCGGATCACGATCGGGTTCGTATTTAAGTTGTCGATTACTTGTATCAAATATAGATATCCAAACCGTAGGTTATCGACGATTGATAAAGAATAGCATCGAGGGCAGGGAGAATGGATAGAGCCGGACGTAGGAATTCCCGATGGACGTGTCCGCTTCCTGATACCGAAGCGATTAACGCAAGCACGACGCTAGGCGTCGTCAAGCATTCGCCTCGACTCATTGATGGATCTCCCGGAGGCTCCCAGCGGTCATTAATAATTCATCCGTCATCGGTCGCAGCGGTAATGGCAGCGGCAGCCAGGCAACGTCGAGAGAAGCATTCATATCTGCGAATCGATCCCTAAACTCCGCGGCTGCGGCCAGCCTTCAGCAGCCTTCTGATTTGCATATAAAGGCATTCCTTCGGTTGTCCGCGGCCGCGGCCGCGTAACTGTAAGTCCTCGTTGACAGGATCTGCCAACAATCTGGTCTGCATGATTTGCTAGACGGCGGACCGGCCGCCTCGATTCTTCGCCTGGCGTATTGCTACTCTTTCTATTCTCCAGCCTCGCGACGTTTCCTCTCTTCCAGTATCGCGACACCGTGTGTTTTCCGAGGAAATGCAATCGTACGCTGGTCAACGGAAGCAAGCGTGCGTTTCGAACGCGGGATGTAAATACTACGAATCTATCGTTGCGTCTGCTACGTACAAGTATGAAAACGGAACAGCTGTTGCTGCACGCTGGTAAACTGAATTTCATTTGTCAAAGTTTCCACAGCGAATCTAATCCTCGTTGGAACCTGTTAACCCCTTGTATTACGCGAATTATCGATGATATCCCGATCGTACGTAGTTCGTCTTTTTAGATCTTCGTTTTACGTAACGCGATTCGTAACGATTAACATTTTTACAATTACATCTTTATTTTCTTTCATTTCAACTATTTTATCCGTATAAAATAATTCCAACGGAGATACGTATGTAGGTACTAGCCGCGTGTATCTTCCCTATGAAAGCTACATCAACGTCTTCGATATTCTATATCTCTCGATAACCCAACCACCTGACTCTCTGTAAGATGAATATGAATTGCATTCTTCGTTCCTGTATCAATGCTAGCAAAGATAGCTATTCTCGTCAGCGTGGCAGCTCGGTAATCATTGATCTTTATCTCGTTATTCGTACGTCACCTTAGCACGCTATAATGCTTGTAATATTCAATTTAATTCACCGTGTGATTTAAGTGCCGCATTTACGAGACTAGTTATTCTTATCTCGATGAACGAATATTTCATCGCTGCGTAGGAATATTTTACGTAATCAAAGCCACGAATAAGATATTATGATATCATAATACGAATGTTAACAACATGAATAAATAATATCATTATTAGTTGCGTCTTATGCTGTACCGATAATCTTAATTCCATGAATTCATTAGGTATACGCAGCTATATAAATTAAATTAATAATGCATTAGGGACATGCATGCATGCATACATACATACATACATACATATGGTAGCAATTTCGTATAAGATATACGTATGCAGACATCTTGTCGCAATCTACTTGGCAATTAACTGAAAATGATAATCAAGTTTTACCAAGCAACGTAAAAAATATCAGAATTACAGAGAATTAGCATCTTCCACGAATATCTACAGTGAGCGGAGAAGCGTATTTGCGCGTACTCTCATTCGCCAATGAAACGTTCTTGTATCAGCTGTTTTACGTTTCATATTTACCATATCGTATCAAGCTTTTGTAGCAATATGACAAATATATATATATATATATAATCAATATATAATATTGTATATTCAGATGTAATTAATCGATAGGTAGATATACATATATATATATATATATAAATGTTACAGCAACCGTAACGGTGCGCATTTGCAACAGTATTTACTGTTTGTAGCCGCGTAAAATCCCGTTCCTCTACTCTATACGGCACTACGATATGCCACAATTAAAGTCAACATCTACGCCAGGCAATTCTTGGACTTTCAAACAAGTTCCTAGCGATGTGTCAGCCGGACACGACCCGAGACACCTGCCACCGGCGCAACGATAACGCCGTGTCATTACCACCCCCGTTTCCATTAACCCTCTCGATTCAGCGAAAGCACAGGCTCGATACACCGTGTGCTGGCTCATCCGGCCATTGTGATGTCACGTGAGCTCGTAAACTCGGTTTACGTAATTACGAGGGGTAGCACGAGTGGGTTCGGGCCCCCGCCCTGGCCCCGCACGGGCCTCGTCAATAAGTCGGATGCCATTAACATTCCCGGACCGGTTGGGTTAAGTCAGGTTAGTTACCGGGTTAACCTTACAAAACTGTCGGGTCAGTTCTGGACGAGGCTGTAGGTCCGTGGTCCCTAGAAGCCCTGGACCAAAGGGGGCCCAAGGCGTAGAAGCCGCCCATGAATTTCGGCTAATGAGAACATTTCGAGATACGTCAGTTCCAGTATGCTAATGGCCATACAGATGCCGATACAATTTCGAGATGAACCTCTCTCTCGCTCTCTCTTTCCCCCTTTTACTCCCTACTGCAGTCCCACCCTCCTCTCGCCCCGATGCGACCTCTTTCTCTTCGTCCCCCCCTGTTCGTCGTATATTACGGCTGTCCGCCATATCTCCGACTTAACTATGCGCTTCGTAGAGACCGGTGCGTGCGTCTTATGCAAATACCCTGCATTTTGTTTAATTAAAGCGGATACTTGGCAAGGAATACCTCCGGGAACTTGGACGATTCGCGCGATCAGCTTCCGGTTATTGGAACACCTCGATCAAACAGGCGAGTGGTTCTTTTGAGACTGTATTGTTCGTGGTGGCACTTGACCATTTATAGGGATTCGTAGGGATTTAAGAGGCCTTCGTCTTGTCAGGGTACGAGATTTATCGCTTTGCGTCACGGGTGCGCGGGCATTTCCTATAGAATTTTAATACCGAAAATTGTGGTAGAGATGAGAAATTCTTAGCTTTTCATAGAAATTTCGATCTATAATAGAATCTGATCCGATCTATCGATCCGAACCTGTTCGATACAAATCTCATGTCTAATCGTCGATAGTTCCGGCGTCGAGCAATTATCTATGAACATTATGAATTGTACGCTACACGGTATAATTTAAGTTATTCGAGCTTGTTAGATGGTATAAAACTTTTGCACAGCGCTACATACATCCACCTGTAACGAAGATGAGAAAGCTAGCCATCGGGGATCTATTGGAATCACATTTGGCTAGGCCGATAGTGCAGGATCCTTTTGGGAAAAGTGTATTGGAGAAAAAGAACGAGGCGGAACGGGCGGGCCAAACGATAACCTTGAAAGTCGACGGACTCGAACAGATTTAAGGGTTCGCGAAGGTGAAACGTTATGAAAAACTCGAGTAAAAAAATGTATCTTAGCTGGGAGACTGCAGTGTCGCGAGAACGTTATAAATTACGCGTTCGATTCCGGATCGTAAAATCGGATGTCATGCTGACTGCCATCTCTGACAGCATCGTTTAGAACTGCAATAAATTTTGACTTATATAAGTTTAACTAACGACACTTTGGCTACGATTTTCCAGCGCTTTGTTCGATCGATTTCTTGGGAGAAAGAACAAGAAAAAAAAAAAAAAAAGAAAAAAGAAGAAGGAAAAGAGGAAGCATGGAGGTTAACCGGAAGTGAAATTTTTGCCCTTTGAAATGAAATACGTCCCGGCAAAATATGCCGTAAGAATCGTAAAATGTTATTCGTAGTCGACATAGTAAAAGTAGGACAAATATTCTTTCTCGCGTCAATCGTCATTTCAACCGTCTCGACAAACGAGATTTCGATGAAATGTCGATTTTCGTTTGGCTATGCCTGTCGTCTTCTGCTCGGCTGGTTTCGCACCGTTCGCGATCGAATCTAGAAAACAGATCCGTCAGCGTGTCATCGTGAACGTCGCGCGGCGTAGATTTTTGACACTCTGTGTTTCAGTGACTGGCGAAGCCTCGAAAGTCATAAATTTATTCTTTAACGCGTTGCGAAGTGGGGGAGACAGAGAAGAAGAGGGAAGATCTGAAGGCAGGAAACGGTTGGCCGGCGCTGTTTGTCCTTGAACTGGTTCGCTTGTCCAGCGTCACTCGTAATATCTTCATATCGCCGGTTTGTTCGTTCTTCGGTTGAATTCCGCGAGCTCGTAAAGCATCGGCGGCCCCGTAAAACCGATGCGATCGTCAGAACGACGAGGCGTAACGTCCGCCTTTATCACGATTTGTAAAGGCGAAGTGTTACGAGCCGCGTACAGAGAAGAATCTGCCAATAAGAGCAGAGCGTCGACGCTCGTAAACTTATGCCGAAGCTGAACTCCGTGCACGCCGCGCCATGGCATTGACTCGGTCCAACCTAACCTCCATTGGTTCGCTCGGAAGTGACGTAATCGAGGCCCGACCGCTAATCCACGGCCTCGTAAAAAGGCTTCTTCATTTCCCGATTGAAAAATTAATTATACTGAATAAGAGCGAGCGGAACGGGCTATAAACCCGATGAAATTTAAATTGAATCGCATGGGATCGGTACCGCGCCGCGCTCCATCCAATTGGCTCACCCCTTCCGCTCTTTCGACATGGTTTCTTTTGTTCCCAGAGACACGATGCCTGTTCCCCTAAAAACTGAAAATATTCACAGAGTTCACGGCCATTCGACCGCTTATTATTTTCCTAGCAAAATTTTTCGCTTCGTGCGTTCGCCCTTTCTTCCCAAATCTTTTCTTCCGATTTATCGCACCGTTTCGAACGGTGGTGGGTTTCTTCTCATCTTCGACTTTTTCGTTTGCAAGTAATTGTCTCTGTTCGAAGTGACGTAACCAAGGTCAGGTCGCAATACGTTCGCGCTGGATACGGTTTGCCCATAGACAAGGTAGACAACGTAGACGATGCATTCGTCCGCGAAAGATTAATAATGTCAAACGATATTTACAAAAGATATCACGCCCTCGGAATTCCTCGTCGTGCAGCGTAAACGCCAATCAGATTATCCATCGAATTGTTTGGTTAGAGAGTACGAGCTGCGAGAGAGCAGTTTATCATTGACAGATCGAGGAGAACGGAAAAAACTAGCGAAACAACCGTTATAACCAGCAGACGCGTTAACCTGACGAACCATAAACTGCTGACTGATTGCCTTTGGCTTCCCTAATTTTTCCAGCTTGACACGTGGCCGACGTGGAAATAAACCCAGGTTCGGTTCTCGTCGTGGTCTCACCAGTCCCCGAACCAAAGGGTTACAAGCCACGGTTACCTATCAGTTATACAAGGAATTAGACGTGTCAACACATCGGGCTAATTGATTATTGCGACACGACGGGAGCAAGGCGCCGTAGGCCGCACGATCATCAGTCATCTCGACAAAAAGGCCACGAGAAACGTTCGAGGCTCGAGACGTCTCCACGACGCGAGATAACGTTGCCAAGCACGTGTCTGCAGATTATACCCGTCGGAAGGCGTTCGTCATTTATCTTGTTGCTTTCCGGAAGACGCGATACGTGCAACACCCGGCACATATAACTTTATGACTGTTAACAACCAACACCTCCGACGTCGCGCGTGGACAGGATGAAACGTATTTTCAAGCTCCTAGCTCCTTGCAACTTTATCTTTTTCTTGCCCTGGCAAGCATATTACTTTCTCGATCTGTCAGTTTCTATACTTTTCAGTCGCTCTAGCGTATACTTTTACTTAAAGATGGTGGTACACAGACGGGGGGAGGGGGAGGGGGGTGGGGGGTTACGCGTACACGCGTAAAATCAATATCAATATCAATATCAATCCACATCCCTGATATGATGCCTGATGCCCTGATGATGCCTGAATATACACCACCTATTAATCCGATCGAATGAAACTCGTATCGTTCTGGTAGAAGTAGCTAATTGTTTCGATCGTTTTTCCGTATACAGGAAACTTTCCCGAACGATCGAAAGCAGCTTCTTTCACCGTGGACGACGTAGCTCGCGAAAGAAAATCCCCATAACAGGAGGGTGAAAGAGCGTGCGGTGTACGAAAGCGAGTTAGGCGAACGAGTAACATGCTCCCGAGTGAAATGTATCTACGGCTGCCTCGGGAGGATATAAATGAGCAGCAGGAGTCGACAAATCAAGAAACTATCGACATAAATAAATTGTGGCTCGCTAGGGGTTTCGCGGTTGTAACTATATGAGGAAAATGGCAGGCCCTAAGTCAGCAATTACCCACATTTCCAGCTCCCTGTGGCTATTATATCTACCTGCTCTCCTCTATTTCTCCTTCGATCCAGAACAATCTGCTACACTGCTTTCCAAACGCTAAGCGACAGACCTACGGTTTATCGTATCGTGGTTTACGTTATTTACAGCATCGTTTATATTATTATTTACTATGACGCCGGTCGATCGCTATTGCCGACGTAGTCAACTCACTCGCGTACGTTCTCTATCTAAAAGGAATACGTTTAACTGCACAAGTGTAAAAAAAAGTTAGAATCGCATATCGATCGTCGGTTTCCAGAGATACACGCGAAAAGTTATACGACTCTGCAACGATCGGACAAATGGATAAAATTGCACCTGTGAGTGATTAAAATTTCCTATGTCTACTTTTCGTATCAAGACTTTTGTTTGTTGCTTGTACAGCACCAATTTCCGAACGAACGAATCATCGTTCCTTCGTCCAATGACTTTCTTTTCTTTTTTTACAATTTAAAAGAAGCTACGCGCGATATTAGGATTAGGCGACAGCGAGAGACGATAGATAGGTAAAACGTGGCGAAAAAGCGGTTGGCGATGTTCTCTTTCGGCACCCCAGTAATTACTTACCGTCCATTATGAATTTTCAGGGAGGAACCGGTTGCTCGGCCGTGATTCCATCTAAATCTCAATTTTGAACGGTCCTATATATAGTACATATAGCAGGGTTCAGTGTTTCCACCCCCGCGTGCTCCTCGCGCTCCTTTCAGCCCACCCCACCCTTCACGTTCATCCAGTGAATTACTTCGTTAGTGGCTACCTTCAGAGGGCTGTTAATTCCTGCAGGGCAGATTATACAGATAGGTTTATTGCACTCGTGTCCCAATCTAACGTCCGTAATGCTCCTCCGGCCGCTACACACGCTCGCCCCGTCGCTTTTCAGGCCTCCCTGAGTTTCCCCGATTCACCCTCTGCCCTTGGTCAGCTTTCGTTCGGATTTAGGCTTCGTTCGATGGCTTCGGTTTCTCTAACGGTGACGCTTGTCGATGGCGTACGGCTCTGGCGTATACTCCGCGACTTTTATCGATTTATAACAACGAAACACGAATGACACCTATTGCATGAAAACGCATACAGCGTAGAATCAATGAGAAATTAACGACCGAACAGAACGCTTGTTCCTACATCTTCCTACATCTACCGTTCGCCACGCAAAAGACCGCTCGAAACGGTATAAATTCGTTGTCGTTCGATCAACTGGTTGGACGTCACTGGTTGGCTCCGATATTTGGCTGCTTGAAAATCGTACGAACGTGAGTCAAGATTTTGACAATTCGGATCTTTATTCGACAACTTTACTTTCATAATCGCAATCAATTCTCTGTCACGATACGTCTTAGCGCGATAAACGCGAGACGGATCGATACTGACGAGTAGTGCTCGTAATTCTCAGTTTGCTGGTTTACGTTCGCTTGGCCTGCTGCCCCCTTGGCTGGCTCTTCTTCACGGCCAGCTGAGCACATCAGCTCTGAAAATTTTGGTAACGAGTTTAGCATTACTACCGCCGTCCAGCGGTCCGAGGGTGTCTGATTTTAATGGCGCGGACTGCGAGCTAATGGGCCACCGATTGTCCAAGCCCATTTAAGTCCGGGCCAGACACGTCTGTCGGCCTCGAAATAATGGCGTTCACCGGACTCACGCGACCAGACCTCCGATCAGACCGGTGGTTGGACACCGCGCGATAATTTTCCAGAATAATCGGATCGTCTGCTTGCGGACACGCGCCAGGAATATTAATAACACGCGGATCGTTAGGTCAGCGCGATTTTCCGTTTTACTCTCATCAGTTGCTCATCGAACGCATGATTCTGTTTAAATCTTATTCCGTACCTTTCAGAGACGACTGAGGCTGTCGATTCGAGTCATTGTTTGCAGTTTGACAGAATGTTTTTACTAAGACGTCGGTTCTTATCGTTAGCCTGTATACGGTATAAATGGCTCGCGAGAAAAATTCCTTACGGCCAGGAGAAATGCCTGTGAGCCGCGAGCTCACGCCTGTCCCAACGAAAGCTACGTTATTAATATAATCGAAAGGTTGAAACGTAGCATTCGAATTAACGACCAAACAAACCATTTTATCGATCTCTTACCAAATTTCTTATAAAACGGGCACCACGCTGTACGATATTCCCTTTAAATCTTTAAATTTCCCATAAACGCATAAACGCTCGCAATCTAATTTATAATAGTGGATTTCCAATACGTTCCCGCGATTATCCTTACAGGATGATCCATTGCAATCGGAAATCAATTGAAAGGGCAAGGAATTAATAGGATCGTCAGAAAGTCGGACGAAAGTTTGGAAAATGACGTCTTTCGTGAACAAAGACATCGCTCGTTCGCGTCCACCCCTCGTCAGCAATCTCGGGGATGTTCCAGAGCGGTGCGGACGGCGTTCCTCCACTCATCCAGCGAAATAAATGTTTAAATTCACGCGAAGTTAATTAAAACTAAGCGTAATTATAGCGGTGCTGGTGTATAAACCGAGGAGATGGAAGAAGAGGAGGGTGCACGGAAAATTACCTTTCCTCAGAGATGAGAAGCTATTTTGCCGTGTGCCTGGATATCGTGTCCTTGTGAAAGGCTGTATTGTAATAACGGCTCGGAGAAAGAGGACTGAGAGAGAGAGAGTGATGGGAGGGGGAGAGAGAGGGGAAAAAAGGATTCCGAAAGGAAAGGCTGTTCGTTCTTGAAAAATTCAACGTCATTTCGTGCCCCTCCACGGAGGATTGTTTTATGGAGTTGGCGTGGATGTCGGTGGAGAAGGGGAGTTTGTAAATTTAGATTAACCTGCGGTTTTCCCTGCGATGTTTCTGCTGTTTCCAGTCTTTTTTCTTTTTCCCTTTTTGCTTTTTTCTTGGCTTTGATCGTGGCTCCTTGGGTCGAATACATATTAAATCTCGCGGAAAACAGTGGGTCGATCGATCAGATTCGAATTATCGTTTGTTGCGTCGTTTGAAACGACCAGAAAATCATATGTAACTTTTAAACGGTAGTGTACAGTAGATATGGCACGTTCTCCTTCTTTCTTATTTCTACGTATTTTATTTTAGGGCATTCGTTAGTAGAGACGCTCGTCGGTATATTTATGTTCAGCTTTTATTTTTTTGTACAATATTTGTCTGTTTCTATACGACGCATCTGAGTGGAAATTCAATACAGTCGGTAATTTTAATAGCGCATCGAACCTGTTGCGAACCATTGATTTTTGATAGAAAAACAAAGACAAAATCTGGTTTCCGGCAGATTATCGAAGCGAAAAAACCGTGTAAATAATTTGTGGACTGTAATGAAAGAAGTGCACAATAGACAGCCGATTCCTAACCTTCGTTATGACAGCATCGAAGCATAACGCGGCTAAATGACATGGCATATCTTGCGAGAGGAACTTTCATTATCGGCGTAAATTTATAATTAATTTTTGTAACGGTACAATAGTTTCAGGGTCACCGAAGGAATCGGCTCTTAAAACCGTTCCACTTCGATGAGGCTGCCTTTTCTTTATGGATATGGAGGATGTTGACTTCCACGGTCGAAAATTTCTTTGTCTCGTGGCCGAGATGTATCCTACGATCGTACGAATTATTTGAATATTTCTAACTAAAAAGTAAAACAAGACTCAAAATACTCTAAACGATTCGCAGATTCAATATCGGAATTGCATGAAAATTTCTTGAGTCTTGTATCCGAGTCGGTACTATTTATATTTATAGAAGATTCGCATACAGCGCGTCTGAAACTAAAGTAAAATTAAAATGTAACGAAAAGATGGTAAATGGCCACTACCTTCGACAAGCAGGAGAAGAGGCAGTTCCCACATAGGCAATCTTTAAAGAGAGATTTAGACACGAGGTGGCAGAAAAGTTGTTTACACAAATATGTAGTCGTTAACTGTAATAACTTCGATTTTGGACGCGATTGCATTCGAGGCAGGAAGAAAAAAAGCAACGAGCAGCTGATTTATTAAACGTTTGATCGACACGTTGATCGAAAGTTTCCTTCTCACGGCTGAGAGATTGGTGTCTCGGGTGGACGATATCGAAAGCCAGAAATTACAGAAACCGTCGAAATTGTCAAAGCTGATGCGATTTTCAATCTCATCGAATAATCGTACGACATTGCGATTCTACGATACCTAATTTCAACGAATTCTTTTCATATCGGCGAAATTTTCAATATTTATTTTCGAACGTTCGATGTAAATTTCAAACTTGGCCAGGCTTCACTTTCTTCTTAGTTTACTTTTTTACCTGCTAGCTTTTAATTTCAATTAAATCGACTACCGGCAACGTGTTCTCGATTTTTCAGCAAAATTTCATCCTCTTCTATCCGTAGCGATCGAACGCGTTTACTTCCCTAATAAAGCCAGCCACCCCATGCTTCTCGAGTCCGTGGTAGCCAAGGAATCGCCAAAGAACATTTTTTCCCTCCTTAGAGGTACGATCAAACCGGCGAAAGAATTATGCGAACAGGGGCGTGGTCTAAGGAAATCATACAATCGCCTTAATGGCAACTGCGAGGGGAGACCGATGGCCAGAGGCGCATCATGGTGTTGATTACTAATTACAATTATTGGCCAGCGAGGGTACGTTCGAATCTCCCTCTATCCAGCTTCGAATGCCTTCCCCTCGCTATCAGAAGCGTGTTCGAGATCGCGGCTAGCTAATTGCATTATACGTGTCAATATCCCGGAGTAGATCTCTTACACAGATTGGAAACTTCAAGGAAGGATGGAGAAGCAGTCACGGATCAATTTTTTAAGTAGGTCTTTTTCTGAAAGATTTCCTTTCTTAAAAAAGACTGCTTAACCAGACACAATTCGTAATTTTTACATATATTGACCTGTATGTACATGTATACGATCGTTAGACAATCGTTAAACAATCGTTAAACGATTGCGACAATTTTTTGATGCAATCTTGTTCTTTTTTTTTTTTTTTTTTTCTTTTTCTTTCACTTTGAATGAAAAATATTCAAAGCACAAGAGAAGCAGGCACTTTGCGATAAACAAGAAAAATTGTTTGGTCCAACCGTGCAAGTGTCTGCAACCAAAACACACTGCGACTTGCTGAGCTGCTGCCTGCAAGGATGTATCCCTGTTTTTAGGGTGAGAGTCGGCTTTTCACCGGGGATTGCCAGATTTATGACGGGCTGCCCTCCGCGCCGACTTATTTTTAACCTTTCGCCCACTAACGAACCTTATCTCTCGGGCTGCATTTCTCCGCGCAACACGATAGACAAAAGGAAAACGTCTGGTACCGTGGGCCCCATAACTTAACGATTCTGCCCGATTCCCGCACTCGGCCGACCATTATGTCCGCTCGAAATTTTTACATTTTCTGCTGTAGCCACGGGGCCAGCCAAAAAGGCCCAATAAACATGGCTCGCGATAAAATTGTTACGCAGCCCGATTAATTTTCGGGACATTTTTGCCCGATTCTCCGATTCCCTTCCTTCGAGAACGATTACTCGGAATAACCTTGGCTGCTTTTGTTCTTTATAAACGTTTAATCAAAGTCGATCGGGCTCTCTCAGTGGGTTCGTTGCCAGAGTGACATCTAAGTTTTGTTCGTTGCACTTGTTTAGACTTGTTTAGAAGGAGATTGCGACGAGTTAGCGATTAAACTTACTCGGTTTAAGTCGCGGTTCGTCGATTCGTTTTTCCGACCTAATCTTGGTTGGCATGTACTCCTTAAAAGGGGAATGTGTACATCGAAGGTTCGTTTCTTTCAAACAGTCGATGAACATTTTCTAAAAAGTGTAAACATGCCTTCCTACGTTCGATTTGCGCGTATCGATTAAATTTCCTTTCAACATTTTCACTGCGACAGTACGTTGAAGTCGTTGACATCGTACAAATATTCAAAGTGCAAAGGATCAAGTTTTCAAATTCGACATTCTTCGGACAGCAACGATCCATCGTGTAAGAATAATACGTAGCAAGTAGGCAACTGCCCTTTTGATCTGTTACCGTTGAACAAGTTTCTACAGACGATACGACGTTGTTTCTGGCAAAATAGGAAGGAACGCCGTATTCCTTTCCCGTTAAAGCGGTAATTTCAAAAAATCGAGAGATCCTGGAAGCACCGAGAAGCGACAGACCGTATGCGTATAGCGAATAGACGGAACGTCCGGGGCAAATCGACGAAGAGAAACCGGGCAAACGAATGAAAAAGTGGAGCAGAAATATGTGTGTGAAGCGGACGGTAATGGAGAGGAATAACTGGAATGGAGCGAAAGGGGGCGGTAATTGTGAGAGAGGGAAACGCAGAAGCAGCAGAAGGTAGCAGGATGCAGATGCATTGAAAAACGTAACGTGAGAAGCGAACGATGATGCGGAGGAAACGATAGAAATATAAGGATCAAAAGGTGGAGAAATAGGAATAAAAAGCGAACGCGGAGTGCCGAAGGGCGGAACACTGACGATGAAACAAACGAGAGAAACGGCCAGATGCATATAAAATGTATTTCCGATGTAAAGCCAGCTTTTGAAAATTCCTCACTGCCCGCTTAAAGCGTACCTTCGTATAAAAATTATTCGACGTTAGACATACCTGGCTGGAATACGGTGTCTGCTTCGATACAAAACCTACAGTGTGTCTTACAGAGGGAAATATAGGTAACTGCGAAACAGCTAATACCACGTACGTAGGAAATAAAGTTGAATAAAACTTGCGAATAGAACGCGAATAGAATTTCAAATTGTTTGCATGGCCGAGTTCCTTTCTTCGCCTCGGCGGCGCAAGTTTCGTAAAATTTCGAAAATTTACAAGCCACGACAGACTACGAACAAACCACACCATATAATACGATTCCATATAATAGGATAATAGAAATATGATTCGTAGGTGGCGTACGTTTTTTGCAGAGTACCGTGTGCGGGGAAACGGCACGCAATCGTTTGGTGGTCGAATCGAGGTCGAATCGCCTTGAAACGCAGAAACAGGGACAGAGTGGATTCACGTAGCGCCAAAAGCGGCGCGCGCCGCTCCAAAAGCGAAACTTTAAACCGGGCGCCTATCTTTCCTCCTTCCTAGCAGAATTCTCCGATTTCGAGGGGATGTTAGGCCTGTACACCTGCAACAGCCGCGCGACACTCTTTCTGCCCCCACCGCGTCCCCCTTTGCCCCTGACTCCTCCGCCACCACCCAATCAGTTGGTTCTCCAGGTTTCTCTGGCGGTCCCGCAGCCGCGGATGTCCGTGTAGGTGTTAACGTCGATCGCGCGCGTGTGAACAGGGCCTCGTATAATATCCGAGTTGGTCCGAGGAGTGTCGGTGTCGTGGCATGTCGGTTGCGTGGGCGTGCGTTTTATATTCATCGCGGAGGTATCATTTTCACGGGAACTTTTAAAAGAAACGTGCGCGCGCGCGCCAACTCGAATAAATAATGCCGCGGTGTTAAACTCTTATCCGAGGTCGCCGGCCGGTGCGCATAAATAAGGCCTGCGTGTAAACCGCCGCCATCCTTTTCGCACCTTCTGTCTCCCGATTCTTCGGCCATCGCCGCGTTGTCTCTGTCGATCTGTGCCCCGTCACCACCATTCCCCCCTACTCTTCGCTCTCGTTAAAAACCTGCCAGCCCGCGTTCCCGCGTTCCCGCGTTCCCGCGTTCCCGCCTTTCTCTATCGAGACACGTTCGCATTTTCATAGACTAAATCTAAAAGATCTTCTAATGGCCTGTTTCCATCGATGTTCGAACAGAAAGATCTTTTCATAACGTGATCAGTTCACACGTATTGGTAGGTTCGATTGCGTTCTTGGAACACCACGGTGAAAAGCCACTGGAGCAAAGCTGCGTTATATTTGAGATTGAGAAATGCTCGAGTTTCCGGTCTATAGGATCTTCGCCTTGTCCTATGTTGCATTGCGGGGAAATCGTGCGAACGTAGAAAGGTATTTGCGCATGGAAAATTGAAAAAATAAGAAAAGATAAAACTCGTCTCTTATCTGTTCTAGTCTAAAAACTGTTGCGGCACAGCGAGAGAAATTTCGTGGAACCGTGGTTCGTGTTAACGTCCGACGCTTCGTACGTTATAGAAAGAACCTGGTCCGAGATTCCCGCCGAACTTCTAACAATTTTTTCTTTTTGTTTATTTTTTTTTTTTTTTTTCCAAGAAAAATGATACGTTTGAGTAGTCGCGTCAAACTCCTGTTCGATTGGACACGTCGAACGGGTCAGAGCAGCTGCAGTTGCTTAATTGCCTGCAAGAGAATAGGATCGTAATGTTCACCTGTAATTGATGGCGTTTTACCACTCGCGGCAATGGTTCGCCGCTAGACGTTAAAGTACGAGTCAATCAACACCGAGATCGTCGTTCCATAAACGATGAAAGAACATGCGTGGGTGTATAATCGAACATTGAAAAATCAATGGCCAGTCCATTGTAAGATATCGTGATATCTTTAATAACTTTATGGGACACGAGTGCTCATAAATGTAGAAGCTTGTTTATCGCAACTATCTCGTGCGCTCGACTTTTCCTATCCTTAAGTCTCGTTTAAACAATTTTCGAATCGCTCGACGAAAGATGTTAATCATCCTATATACGTATAATTTGATTCTGACCCCAACGCAACGAGAGAAACGCTGTTTTCACTGTATTTTAATAATATTTGAGACTTCACTAGCGAAACGAAGATTAGAACTGCTTAATTTTTATTCTCTCGTGACTGAGCATGGCTGTTACGCGTATAGCTCTTAAATTACGATTTGTTTAAATCTAATTCAACAAATGGAGAAAACAAGGGACGTGGATACGTAGGTATATATTCGAGAGAAATATCTTCGAAGATATTCATTTTTTAATTTGTAAGCTTATACACGCGTATGTACGTAGCTATATCGTGGCGCAGGTTGCATCGTTGGTACACCTAGACCCTCGAGAATTCTCCATGTCAACGACTAGTACATGATCTCGGAATGAATGCCTGATAAACGAGAAAAGATAGCGAGAAAATGTACTTAAGTTTGTATCGAAATAAACAGTTGGACACCTTTATAAATAACAACCGAGTTTACAGCATACCTACTACTTTCTTATCTGAAAAACTTTTCATATCTGTGGAATGGTTAATCCTAAGATGTACGTTCATTAAGATGTTTTTAGCCGTTCCTAAAAATTCGACTGCCGTAATTGCTGCCTTCCGGTTTATTCAGAGGGATCTCTCTGCCTCTCCTTCGCGAGAATGAGATACGGAAGAACTTGAATCAGCGATAATTTCAGTTCACAAATTTTTATCCATATCGTTTCACGATTCATTGTTGCATTGTTGCTTCGTGAAATTGTTTAAAACTAATTTTTCTCCAGGATATCTGTTTAATCGTTGTTATTAAGACGATTTAAAATGTTGGTTAATTATAGAATTTTGTAATCTTACGATTGAAACGTTGCTTTATAAATAATTTCGCCTACAAATAAGACTTTTAGTCGCTTAATAACGCGACCAATAACGATGGCTATAAATATTCCGTAATTAATGACTGCCTGGATATCCGAAGGAGCAGATACTTTCGCTAATTGGTATCCCGAGAATATATCTTACGTATAAATATTTTTATCTACGATATTTAAAATTTTAATTCGTGACTCATAGTAGCTTTCGTTCTCGATTCGTAAAAAAAATCGAATCTAACAGGATATATTCGCAACTTGGATACGAAACATCCACTTATAGTTAATCGTAATCTCGAATTTTTATACACAAAGAGGGCAAGGTATTCGCATTTTATTCCAAATTACTACAACTTAATCAGCAACAATTTATTCGAAATATTTATTACCTTTGTTACAACCGTTTTATCTACTTCCTACACAATATGAATGCAATTACATACGTTTCAATCGATTAGACGAAAACATCTATCTAAATGGTTAATTATCTCGAGCTTTTAATTTGCTGCAAGCAAAGGAAGTAATTATTTTCGACCGTCGTGGATATCCAGTTAGTTACGTACACTACGGTCCGAAAGTTTCCAAACGTGTATTACATAAGTTTTTTATCGGGTTTACAAGCAGGTACGTGCTAAAACATAGGAATACCGATGCTTTCGAGTCTTTAGATCTAATAACGTATATTAGATGTAAAATTATTAACCACGCTGTATCGTTTCAAATAATCCGATAAAGTTCTAAAACGATAAGAACGACAAACTTACAGGTTGATCCATCTATTCGACTAAAACTTCTAATCTCATTCTGTTTCAGTTTGCGTTGCTTTTGCTCGGCTCGTTCACCAGGCGAAATACACACCGGTTATCCTCTATTTTCTGGATATTTCCGTTTAGTTCCGGTTATGGTGGCTCGTCGCAGGGCAGATCGAGTGATTACGCGCGCCGCTGTAGCGAATAAACTGCGTAAAATTGCGGTGGAACGTTCGAACGTCGTGCCGGCAATAATAACGCCCCGGAGATACGAGCACGGCCAAGTATTTATTCCGAGAAACGTTTGACAATTAAAGAGGCACGTTTCTGTTTTCCCTTTCCTAACAACGTTGTAAACAGCCAGACGATCGATCGAAACACGGTCGCGTTAATCATAAATATATACGCGTGTTTACGGAGTAAACTATTTTTCTTTTTTTTTTTTTTTTTTTTTTTTCTATTTGGGCAACTTGTTCGCGTTCTGCTTAATACGCGATACCCGCTCCGATCCTCTATTCGGTTCATCTGCGTATTTCTCTTGTCGTTGTGTAGTTACTTTTATTGCCTGTAATTTATTAGTTTCTAAACTCTCGTATACCGTGGCATATATACAGTAAGTATGCGCGTGATCGACAGCTGTACACCTTCGCAGGTGCGAACCTTTTATGACTTTATTATGGACTGAAATATTTATTATTCAACGTGTTATCGATTAATTGCGATTTTACTACGAACCGTGATACGTTATTAAGAGGATTTTCATGAAATATTTTACCAACCACCAACGAACGATCCTTGCGTTGGAAATTTTAATGTTTCGCGAACAACGTTCGCAATCTTGAAAAAAATTAAAATTAATTAAATCTAAAGAAAACGTTGAACGTCGCTAGATTCGAAGAAAATAGAATAATTTACACGTGACAGTTTTTCGAACTTTGTTTGGTGGTGTTTGCGCTGTCGGAACTGAGAATCAGGTTGAAAAGGAGAGATACATACGTGTACCTATGCATGTGGATGCACGTGTTAAGCGTGGCTTCACCGCAAGTTTGGATAGGGCACGGAATATCGTTCAACGTCACGCAACCAAGAGTCTGTGCACGTTAAATAGTCCACCCTAATTCCGGGCAACGTCTCTATCAAGAAGGACTGCTTGGAATTAATAGATAACTCAGAACTGCCTGGCTTCTCACAACTTTGTCAAATAGTTCGACTATCGTATTGTCCGAAAGTTCGAAATACCTGCATTCTTCGATCGACTCTGTAAAATTGTGATTTATTTAAGTTTGACATCCGCATTGCAGCGTTTCTCTTTCGCTAACAGCTACGAAAGAGACATATTTCCTATTGTGAGACAGAAAATCGAAATCAATAATTACGTTAAACGTGTGACGGCATTTAATTATACGTGTAATTATACGTGTATAGTTTTTCTTCGACTACACCGTAAATAAGTTCAAATCGAGCAACTTATCGTTCAGATTTCTTCTAACTCGAACGATTTCTACAAAATTGTGTTCCAAAGTCGAATTCTTATTTTCCATTACTATGGTCGTCTACCTTAGCCTGTAAGCGTCATAGCGTCCATAAAATACCGAAACCGGTTACTGTATGGAAATAGAGGCTGCTGACAGCCGGTACACGCCCGGTACACGCCCGGTACACGGCATATACGGAGCAAATTCGATGTTTACCCAGTCGACCGAACTAAGGGTGGAGGGTCGGAGCTACGATGAAGATGTAGCCTCGCATTAGTCCCGATATGCGTTCGGTTCGCGTGAGCGTCGACGATATTCCGTGTCCGATGCGCGCACGAGCTACCGCCTAATACTTGCTAATAATTTCTGGCACCGTCTGATTTTCCAATTACACGGGGATTCGCCAAAGTGTACTCGGTACACTGATCATCGAATGCTAGGTAAATACACTGCGGTTTGCTTTCCTAATCTTCGTATCGATTTACTTATTCCGATTGGTTCGAACAAATTCCATTTATTCATCTGCCGATCGGTTTTCGAATAGATAACATTTAAGTAAGCCGAGACTTCTTTTTTTTTTCTATACCTGTTATACGTATAGGTACAAACCACTGATTTTCAAAATTTACTCCAACTCTAATGCATTCCACGTGTCTGTATCAATGTGCGATAGGTACTTGATTTAATTATTATGCAGCAGCTAATTATCAGCCTAAATCGTGATTTCCAATTGCCGGATGCGACGCGACGAAAGCTTAATTCGATGTCAACAGTGTTCATAAGAAATTCAAGAGGTTGGTCGAGCATTTTTCAAACGGCTGAAAAAGATCGCGGGAAAATCATTTGGCTGGCGGTAATTTAAACTTGGCTCGTGGAACAGAGATGAAAATAAAAAAGCGAGGAAAGAGGCGGGCAACATCCCTCGTCGCCCTTGTCGTCGACATCTCTGGCACCGCATTTAGCGTTCATTAAATAAGCCGCCCCTTCCGTATCCACCCTCTCCCGTTTGTCTCAGGGCACGTCACTCACACGGTACAAAGTTTAATTGATCAATGATAAAGTTTATCGATCATTTCGAATTCATTTAACTTCGGTATTAGTTTATGGCGCGGGCAAGACGTGGCTTGGATGGGTATATGTGCATAGCTCAGCACTGCAGCGCCTCCCTATATCCATTGTATCCGTTCGTTTATGTTTACGCGAACATCAGCCGTATCCTCGAGAATTTTCATCGATTCTGCTGATATCGAAGTTTCTACGAATTTAAACAATTTTTAGATACCCAACGAAAGAAGAGTCTTATCGACCAAGTGGACGCGTTACCTAGTCCGTTACCTAGGGGTTTCATCCTCCGCATACAGGCCGTGAGTCGTTTTCTCCTGGTAGATAATTTTCTTCGTTTCGTTCGCGGCCACGACAAACATCGCGTATCGTGCAGTTTATACGCAGTTTGTACGTGTTTTTCGCTGAGACACGTCGCCGTCTTAATCGATGAAATATTCTTTCACGAAACGCTCGAATCGAAGAAGTATCGGAAATGCATCGACGGAAATTACACGCGCCAGACATCGAAAGAAATATCGCGTTATAATATCATCTCTACTTTCTATTTACATTTACGATTTATCACTGGTATTCGATATCGCAAGTTAGAAATTCTTTCATTCGGAATTCCTCGCTTGATACCATAATCTCCGTTTCGACGTCGAAGAAAAGAAGAGGAAGGAAAAAAAGAGAGTAGATGCTGGAATCTGTCGCGTTCGTCGAAACTCTGGCAAACAGTCGACCGTCCCATTTACTTCTAATCAGCCCGATCCTGTCCGGGAAGCCGTAGAAAAAACGACTGCCCCAAAATCGATTAATTCGCGAAGATAACCATGGCCGGACTGCAGCGGACCAGTCTCTCCTCCCGTAGCTCGATAACATCCCTCATTCAGCGGCTCTTTCAGCCGGGCAAACCGCTCCCTGACGTCCATACCCCGGTCCCCCTTTCTCGCTCGATCCTCCGCTAGCGGCTTGGTCTCTTTCAATGAATGCCAAAAACTTGGTTTCAATGCCGCCGCTGGCTCCTCATATTAGTTATACTTAATTCAAGACTCGCGGAGATCCCGCGCGCCGCCTCAAAGCTCCGACGTCGGCCGCTTTTATTTCAAATCTATCGCGCGCGCAACTTATATTTTCATTAGCCTTTCAGCGCAGAGGCCAGGGCCTCGAAAAGCGTTTCACCTGTGCCTCGGGCGTACCATCCCAGCTTTGCGCCCTCTCTCTCTCTCTCTCTCTCTCTCTCTCTCTCTCTCTCTCTCTCTCTCTCTCTCTCTTATATATATGTATATGTGTGTGTGTGTGTGTGTGTATATATATATATATATATATGTATATATATATGTATATATATATATTCGAAAGACTGGCTCCTACGCGCTTGCAGCTGCACGTGCCCCCGGACCGTCTTTTATTTCAGCTGTGCGTTTATGAAAGGAGATCGTTCGCAACCTGAATGGTCCGAGCCGAAAGGTCAAGCGCGCTAATTCGGATGATCGGTTTTAAACTGATTCCGTAAAGATTCGAGGATAATGGAGTTTCCTCGGTGTATTAGACAGTGTTATCGAATCACTCGGGGCATCTATCTATCTTTATAACATTTGTTAGGCGATTTTCGTCATACTACGTATTTTCTAATTTTTTCGCAACTTCGTATTTGTATCATCGCAATAAAAGAAACGAAACCTACGTAAAGATTTATCTTATCCATCGAATGTTACAACAAGTACTTTGCTTTGAAAATTTTTTACATTTTTCCATACTATATCTTATTTTATACATTTTTGCACAAGCGAATAAAAACACGCGCCCATGTACGTATAGGCGTATTTATCTGGTAAAATCGACAGTTTATACGATAACTGCGACGAATGACTCGATGGCAATAATACAAATCGCATAAAATCGTAGATTTAGAATTTTGAAATATCAAAGTCGGCGGATAGTATCGTTTCGTATCTCGTTCGTTGAAGACGACGATTCGATAAACGTAGTTTATTCGATTTTATGATTTTCTAGATCAACCAACGATTACGCTTTCATCGTTTTCAATTTACTTTAGATTTAACGACAACCGCGGCAATTTTAATTAAAAACTAGGTCGCTATAATTTTTATACCGTTTTAATTTTTAATATACCGTTTGGTGAAAAAACCTCTCGTTGAAAAATTCTGGAAAAATGTCGACGTTAAACGCTTCTCCGCTATGCAGCTATTATTATGTGCGAAGGAATAAAGAAACCTTAGTATTTTCCACGAAATTCCATCACCTTGGCAAAATGCATGCAGCGATTTTAGCATACAAAGACCTCGCTCTTTTCTTCCAGTTAAAACCTTCGCTAGAATCGGTCAGCTAGCAGCGTAATTCCAGGTAAACGATATTCAAGTACAGCACGACATTGTGGGGCAAATTAGCGAAGCTAGCTGCCTCTTTTGACGTACCTATTCAGCCTGGTTTTGTCATTCGAACGAGTTTCCACCGGAGACCTATTTGCTCGACGAGACCTCCAAAATACTTTGTCCATCGCATTTAGAATTCGGACTGCGCGGCAGCCGTAAAATAGACTTCGGTTTTCTTCCCTGCTGGTCGGTTGTTCTGCTCGTTCGAAACATTATTTACGATCATCACGGTGAATGGCTACTGGCGATTCATAAACGTCTAATTTATATGGACCGTTTGCTAGTCCTATTCATTTCTGTTTTACCATCCCTTCCAACCTCGCCTCCCGTATTCCCCTTTTCGTTTTCACGGCGCGATTCCCGATCGGAGGCTACGGTGTCACCACCGCTCGTAATCCACTACTTGGAAATCGGTAACCAGGAATGCTTCTTATCTTGCAGCGTGAGAGTTACTATTTTTGTAAACGCGACAGAAAACATTTGTTTCCCGCTCTACATAATTTTACCTTAGGCATTGCTGCTTACGTTTACGTATCGTATGCGATCCGTACATTCGTAACGCATAAATTTCAATCTCCAAGTCTGCCTACGAGTTTCGTCGGATTAATTAGGCAAAATCGGAGCGGCATTCGAATATTACGTATGGAGCGCGTATCTTAATTACGAAAACGCGTTAGTCGGTGGCCGACCAAGACGTTAGTTTACGAGCGATGTACAGCTGTGCTAGCGGGATGCCAGGAGCAGGAGAGAACGACGAAGAAAAGCAACGGTACCGTAGCGGAAGGTGTTCATAATCGTGACGTCGCGAACGTTCATAATGCCATACGAGGAAGAGGGAACTTGAATGGGAACTAATTCTCGAAGTTGTTGCCTTCTGTTATGGTCCAAGCGTTCTTTATGGCGAACGGTATGGCATGGAACTGTTTTCTTGGGAGAAACTGCCGGTTGCGGGTTAGAGGTAAAACTAGTAGAACTCGCGGTTCGATGAATGAAGAAGACTGCCGGTTGGAAAATCGATGGCAAAAAGATACGGCAGATCGCGCAGCTTCCTTTCGTGCTTTCTTAGGATCTGGTAGTGGCAGGTGCATGCTATGCAGGCCTGTTTTTCTCGGTTAACCACGCTGATTTGATGGTGACAATTTAATAGATTGCGACGGTACCGTTGCGCCATGATACTTGTAAGGAGCTATCGCTTTTTGAGTTTCAATCACACTTTTATAAGGTTATAACGTTTGCCTTATCTATCTAGTACAGCGGTACTCTATACTATACCAGTATCGCAAACAGTTCTACGTACTGCTACAGCCTAGTATCACATCGTCGCGTAATAAATGTGACTTTCCAAATGACAGATTTTAATAAGTACCTCTTTGAAAAAGTTCGTCTTCCTCTCTAGCTTTAGTAGTTCGTTTACGGTAAAAACACATACATCTCTCGAATTCACCAGCTTACAAATAACGAACGTAGAAATTCAAATAAATTTCCAGCAAAGTGCTTCGTCACCGGGCAGTAACAGAGTTTATCGATAACATACCCCTCGACGTTTAATAATCCAACAAAGTTCCGAAGAAACAAGTCCACGCATTCCTGCTCGCTCTTTAAGCGTCAACGGGAAAGAAATTCTTAGGCAACCGTACCCGCTTGCTTACCCCGCACTCTCCCCAAAAAAGAGATAATAGCGTCGAAGATGGAAGGTGGTCGGGTTAATGTTAACCCACATCCGGTGTTCCAGGTGGGTCAGCCGGTTGAATTATGGCAGCTCGCATCGAGACGTCAAATCACGCCGTTCCTCGGCACGTTTCGGCTTCCAAAAGGGCCACCCCCCAGAGATTGGCACCTACCTGGGCGTGAAGGATCGTCCTGAGATCTCATTCCTGGTCCCCCTTAAGGATTCCCACGAACTGGCGTCACTTTCACGGGCCACGCATTTACCATGTTAATGGGGGACATCCCTAACTCGTTATGGAATTATCATCAGCCAGGCTGTACCCAAAAACCGATGGCTTCGTCGCCGTCTATCCGCCGGACCGGCTTATCTCGCGCCGCGCCGTGACCAAGTATGAGCACCAATTATAATAAATACCAATTAACAGGGCGAAGACGCCATTACTGTGCCGTGAAAACCTGTTCCGGAGCTGCACCCTGTTGACAAACGGCCGGTTCCCTACACGCGGCACGTCGTTTCTGCTTTGACGCGATCCGACCTTCGTGCTGCCTTCTCGAGATCGAATTAGCGTTCTACCGTATACGTCATACACGAACGATCCTTTCCTACCTATATGTACACACGATCGAGTCGTTCTTTCGACGGCCTCATATACGTAACTGTCTATCGATTAATACTATTATTATATATATCTATATCTATATATATATATATTGAAAATTTTATTTTATTGAAAATTTACATTCGCACAAATGTTCTCATCTTCCAGCTTTTGCCGCTTTTAACATTACACTTTTCTCTTTAAATTCTACCAAAGATTCAATATAATCGAAGAAAATAGAAAATTTCACAGTTCGTTTCACGCTTAAACGATAAACTCGTTTCTTATTTAAACGTCTCGTTTATTTAAACGAACCAACCGCGTCAGAATAACACGTACATATATCTAATCGAATAAGATATCCGAATCGTTCGAATATTTTATTTAGAGGGCGCCCAAGTCCGGGCCATGTTTTCTCTACGAACGAAGAGTAAAGGCGATAATAAGCAAAAGTATCGGAAGAAATGTGAAGAAACCGTGAAAAATGTCAAAGCTAATGAACCTCGATGGGATATTCGTTATTCGATATAGATATCGATATAGATGAGGCGCGCAATGCTTGCGTCGCAATCGGACGACGATAATTCAGAGGGAAGGGATCGAACGGATGGAAAAATTCTGGCGACCGCTAACGATCCAAGGATCGTTGAATGATCCGCGTACAGGTTGGAACACGCGAGCATCGGTGTGCGCTCGAGAGGGACGGGGCAAGGATATGGCTGGAGGCAGGACACCCATCACGGTTTACCGCGTGGGATTTCACCGTGGCGTGGAATCAAGCATCGGAGAGCCAGGGAATAGGCTCGCGCGCAGAGAGGCAGACAGCCAGAGTGACTTCTCGTTGTCGCAGCATCGGGGATCGGCCTTCGAACCAAACGAAACATGCGTCACATAAATTGTCTGCCTGTCTGGCCCGGGTGAAAGCTGGATTTGTTACACTTTGCACTCCAGCAGGACGTCTAGGCCCCTGGCTGATGCTGCCGATGCTCAGGTTAGGAATCCATCCTCGCGATCGTGTTCCCCTTTCTCATCCCGGCCCGATCCCCTCTTCCCTGTCAGCCTCATTATCTATCTGCAGCCCTCCAGACTGTCATCCGTCCTCCCGATATGCGTCTTTCTCCTGCGCGGCTCTCGGTTAGAGCTACGCGACTGTCTTCCACGGGCTTGCCACCTGTCCTTTATACCCGGATCCAGATATTTCTCGACCACGGAATCCGGCCGAGCGGCCTGTTATCCACGATCCGACCGACAATGAACCGAATCGCTTCAACCCTTTCGGGACCACTTACAAAAGAGCAACACGAGCTATTCGCAGCATCGGGCAAACCGAAAACAGAGTGTCGGAGAAGTCGACGATGCGACGAATAGCGTTCATGATCGATGACGAGTGGCTTCGTCGGCAATGCAGATTTCGAAAGCTCGTAACATTTTCGAGATCGCAGGACGAAAATGAACGAGCGACGAGCAAAATATAATATCAAACGCGCCCTTTATTCTCCAACGATCCAAATATCTGACAGCTTCTAGTTATTTTCTAGAAGCGTCTAAAAGTGACAGAAAGCGTCTAAATGCGTAGAAAGACAGGCGAGAAAATCGCCAACATACTCTAAAAACGTTTCTCGATCTTGATAAAACCGCTGTCAAAAGCTTGCTGTACGCTCTATAAATATAGGCTTGCAAAGCCTAAAAGCCTACGATACGACGATACACGCGAAACAGCCCTCAGGAGCGGATAAACAGAGCTGGCAGAGTTCGATCGATTTCCACGAACGGCGACAGAGCAGAGTTTGGCCAGTTGGTTCTTTGATTGGCGAAGGCGAGCAAAGGGGGTACGTAAAAGTCGTCGCCGGCGTGAGAGCTGGTTATGGCGTTGCGCGACGCGGGGTGCTGGGGTTGCCACGAGGAACAACATGCCATATCGGAGACACCTGTTAGTGGCAGCAACCGATGCGGCCAGCCCAACCGGCGCAAACCAGACTATAAACGTATCGCGGCCGTATGAATAGGACGGGAAGAGGCATGCCGGGAATTAAAAGCGCGTTGTCATATTATAATCGTATTATGGCGAGTCTCGGACCCGACCCCGCAAAAACGGCCATGCCAGCGACGTCACGCCACGAAGGTCGGCCACTGATGCAGCGTGAACACCTACACTGCCGCTACCTCGAACCTCTCCGAACTCGTACGCCATATCGGTTGCCTGTAGCGAGCTGCTGAATCGTTCCTCGCCAACGGGATTAATCGGCAAAATTCGATTTTATTTCGTAACGATTTCGTCCAACGTAGGATCGATAGAAATAAAGAGATCAGAGATCTAGGTATACGCTAGCTATGCACTGGGCAGGATAAAAGTTTCCAACCGTTGTCTTCGTCCTCTGTCTCTACCGAATCCCATTATCAAGTTTTCTCTATTAACGCAAATTAATCCTATCGATGTTAGTATATAGATGTTGTTTTCATCGTAAAGGTAGAATCAACGGTTGCAGGAAAAATGTACTTTAGCCACGATCTAACGAGAAAGGATCGATTGAACGAAACTGACTGTAAAGTACCTACATCGGAATTATATCGTTCGGCAGAGGCAGAAACGCTGCCTCTGTCGAAACCTCTCACCCCAGCAATTTCCTTTCACTGCGATCTTCGTCTGCGTTCTGAACAAACTGTAACCCATCACCGGCAGCAGCAATTCGTTCGGTAAACATTTCCAAATCCGATCAGAGTACAACGGATCGACGAGACACAAGAAAAAGGTTGGAACCAGTCCGCGACACCGTGCCACCACCGACACCACGAACGAGGAAACACTCTGGCAACAACAGTAATATCCTTTGTCGCGAGCGAGATCCTGCGCGTTATTCCACAGAGCGTTTCGATTTAACGCACAAATGGCTCTCTGTACGGCCACGGTGTGCCTGCAGCGAGAGAGCTGGTTGGACCCGGTATCCCGGTATCCCGGTTCTTTGATATCCATCGATGAAACGATTTATCTCTGTCCGCGTGCACTTTCAATCCGACCGGGACACCTCTGCATCGGGACACCCAGGACGCGGTACGAAGGCGGTTCTTCCAGCATCCGATGTTTTTGCATCCAGTATGGTAAACGTAAAATCGTTTCGCCAATTGCCTCGAGCATACGTCGGTCGAGCTTGATTATCTTCTCGTCGATACGACTTTTGCCAAGAGCGAGAACCACCATCTTTCCAAACCAACCAAACCAAAAACCTTTCGATTCGCGTAGCGGTATCGTAACATAGCGAAACTTACGAATATCGTAACTACGTACGTAAGTAGGTGGATTCAGCGTATAAATTGAAATTTCCCTCGCTCGGAAGTTGTCGCTCAGAAAGCAGAATCGTCGATAGAGGACGGATGTAGCGGGGACACGGGTCCTTTGTCGGTCCCCCGCAGTTATGTCTTGGCAGGACCATAACGATATGACGGGCGCATATTTTATGCGCGAAGGATCGCCGGTTGCGGGCAAGGATTCCTAGTAGTCGTGCGATGTAAATCAGCGCAGGGTCCCAGTGATGACATCCGGTGACGCAAGGACTGAAGCGAAGGGGCCTGGGCTCGGCTGTTGGCCCTCGCGGTCGCATTATTATATACGAGGGGGCGGAGGGGGACGCCGCATACCGTCCTAATATGCCGGCCTACCGTGTGCCGTGTGCCGTGTGCCGTGTGCCGTGTGCCGTGTGCCGTTTGCCGTGTGCGCCTTTGTCAGTCGTCCCTGTGAGCCTTTGTCGTTCGGGAAAGCCGACGGACTGTATATTACGTCGCGATGTAACGCGGCAAGAATGTGTACTTGTCTTCGCTGCCGCGTTCGGTATCGCGGCGGCGCGGCCGTTGCATCCCGGTTCCAACCGTTAGCCGGACCAAACTATCTTTTTACTTTTAGCGCATTCAAATTCGTGATTTAAAAAATTGAAATCTTTTCGATACTTTGTCTTGAACTTGGCTTTAGCCAATTCAGGAGCGAGCATTCACGAGCGAACGCAACGTTCGTTCTTAACCGTCGCCGCGTATCGCGATTACAGTTAAACGGTGTACGAACAATTTCTTTAGCCCGCACCATCGATTCATTCTCGGTACGTTCTTTCTTAAAATTCCTGTTTGAAAACAATTTTCCTGTCTCGTCAATACCTTAGCTCGGTGCCACGTTTAACCATTACTGGCCGTTATTCGGGAATTTTATGGACAGACAGACCTTTTTGCTGTCCAAATAACGATATAAAAATTCTAAATAAAAATATCGTGCAAAATACTATAAAACATTTAGCCCACGTGGCGCAAAATAATCTCCTCCGTTCTTTGAAGCGTTCTTCTTCCTACTCTTTTTTCCTATTCGTTTAACTATTCGCTTTTAAGCGTGTCACGTTTTTCAGCTGTGTTAATTTCGTTTAAACAAGAGCGCAAAAAATTTGCTGATGAAAAACGATAGCACAGAGTACCTGCGGAACCTTTATTTTTTTAATGAATTTATTTAGTTTTTCCAATTGTTTTTACAAAAACTCGCTGACACTTAACACGCGCGTTTTACATTTTACATCACCCTTTGCACGTGCTTCAACTGAAACAAGATAAAGATTTGTTTAATTAAAACTAAGCAGAAACGAGTCAAAGTTAAAAACAGCGATAAAAATATGTGGTAAATGTAAATATAATCGATTTTTATTGGTAAAAGTTCCGAGTGAAACACGCGAAAGCTAAAAATCGATGCGAACGACGAAGCACCAGGTTGACAGAAACTGTATTTTAATCGAAGGAAAGTAGCAGGGAAAATAGAATAATCGCGGATATAGAAAAGCGTTTGAATTAATTATCGCCAAATTTGGGGAACGAAAGGCGAAGAATTTTTAAAAATAACTTTACCAAATTAGAAAGAATTAGCGAGAATGAAATAATAATACGTACTTAAATCATTTTATCGTTTAACGTTACTAATAATATCTTTTGTACAAAAACAAAAAAAAAAAAAAAAAACTCGTGATGCCCCTACCTGTACTCTACGAACCACAGATACCTGATTATGAAACCTTAATATCAAATCACGCATTCCGCATCCTTCTCGATGCGTACAAGTAAAAATACAGGAATCGGAAACAAAGAATATCGAAAGTAAGTGGTTAGCTGAAAATAACGGAGAAAATAGGAAAAAAACACGAAGCAGAGACGAAAGGAAAATAAAGGCATCGAGATATTGAATTCTAGAAAATTCTTTGGGTCTCGGTCAACGTTCCGACGAACGGAACTTGGCCCATTAATAGTCTTTTAATTGACACGAATTAATTTACGATGCGCTAACCACCCGACCTACGCGCTACGGTTCTGAAATGCCGGCGTAGCTTTCATCGGCCGCCGCGCCGGCAAACGATTGATTTATCGCTTGTAAAAAGGATTCTTATCGCGTTAATAGCATTAAGCCGTAATGCAAGGAAAAATGTGTATGAGACTAATTATTCCGTCGATGCAGGAATTGTTTCTCCATGCCCTTTCACACCACGATTAAATCAATAACGTCCTCCCGTCTTTTATACTCTTCGCTTGGTGAATATTTTAGAATTTTAGAACTTTAACGTTTCGAATCTTTACACCCATCAGTGACCAATTATTGGCAGTATTCTCTCTCTCTCTATAGCTACTTTAAGCTCGACGATCTCATTAACATCGATTAACTTTCTATTTTATCTTATAATTCATAATTTAATCGTATATCTAATTCATCCGAAAATTTCAAGTATATATAAACCATATTGTCTATTGTGTATAATCTAGAAGCGTTACTGCGTACCGAGAAACTCATTTCTACTACCCTATCGATCCTTTTCTATCTGATTCGTGTCTTTTAAAATGTACCATTTTAATGCGATCGTGAAATGATTCCTCAAGATGCAATATTTCGTTGCCCAAGATCATCCAACGCGAGAATGTACTGGCAAGTGTTTATTTACCAAAGAGATTAAAATCCCTAGCGAGGCAAAAGCGACTAGAACGAGGAAAGAACACGAGTCGATCGACGACTTTCGTTCGTCCATTTGAACGTGACGTGACGAGTGCAGAGGAGAGGAGAGGAGAGAAGAGGAGAGAGAAGAATCAAAGAGAGAGAGAGAGAGAGAGAGAGAGAGAGAGAGAACTTGGGAACAAATTGGCTGCGTGGTTCGACCGTGGCGCAGATTGTACGATTTTATTTGGAACGTGAGTCGAAACGTTTCGGAATCGTACGCGGCACAAGCGACAGTGGACGAGGAACGAAGAAGAGTAGTCAGTTCGTCTTGCGGCCGTCGAGTCGAGCTGGCACGAGTGGCTCGTTTTGCAATAGAATTGTCGCCGCGTCGTCGGGGCTTTAACGAGTTAAAAAGGCGAATCTCGTTACGACTCGTATAAATGACGCTGACAAAAATGGCGGAGCCGCAATAAATTTATAGACCGCGGCCGCTTCGTCTACCTCATACGGCCGCTGGTCGTTAACGACCGCCTCCTTATGGGGGAGCCCGTTCTCATTAGGGATGCAAACCGACTGCCGGTAATTTTCAATTGTTTCCTTGCTCAGGCCTCGCAAAAACCGTCTCACCTTCGGCACGAGGAAAGCGAAACGCAATCGAAAACCATCGCTAAAACACGCGACCGATACGCCGTTGCTTGTTCTTACTAAATTCGTCTCCCTGGAAAATCACGATCGTGTGGTTTCTTTTTCATACAGCTTTAGCTTTCTAGCGAAAAAGCAGAACAATATTATACACCGACTATTGTAGCCAGGATAGCCAAGATCACGGATGGCCAAGACAGAATGTTGCAGGAGAAACTTAAACGAAGCGTATACCGAAATTATTTTATACACTTTTTCCTATCTATACGCCTGAAAAGCGTAACCGCACCACTTTGTTAACCTCTATTCTGTGCTCGATAGATCCGTTTCTTCATCCTTGGTTGAAAATGCACGTTGAAATACATACGCGGCTTAAATATTTACCATTATATCGCACGCGCAGTGACGAAGCCATTATATTATACTATTATTATTAACGTGTAGCAGTTACGTATGTATCGCGTGTAATATACACTTGAGGTTATTTCCTTTACGTTTATTTTATAAATGTATACGCGTGTTTAAGAATTGTTTTATTTAAGCGAAAGACCATGGTATTCGGTGGTATGGACGTTTCTTTTTTCTTGGGTAAAACCTGCGGTAAAATTACAGTTGCTCGTTCTGCAGCTGTGCGTTAACTGCTTGTTCAGTGATCAACTCATGATGCATAATAAACACCTATGCAATACCATCGAACGCACTGCATAATTTGACGTGAAGGAAGAACCAACTTGCAAGTAAATATCGAAGACTCGTCTTGCATACGAAGCAACGTTTTTCTACGTTTCATTATATTTCCATGCGTGTATATACCTATTTCAAGTATCTTTTTATCCATCTATGAGTTAATTTCTCTGCTCTTATACTTCCCTATCTAAAACTAAGATCGCCTCAGGCTTATAACCTTTACATCCATTTAAATATCGTTATATTTTAAGAGTGTTTTTATCGTACGAAAAAGCGAACCTATCTGTCGAGGAGAGTTCATTTTCTACTCTTACCCACCTACTAGAATCCTTATCCAATGCGTAGAAAATTTTCCAAATTAAAAGAAAAACGGAGAAAACTTTTGCAAAAAAAAAAAAAAGAAAAAAGAAAAAAGAAAAAAAATGGTGGTTTCTAAAGAAAACGAAATCTCACGAAACGAAGACAAAACTAATCGTATGCACGGTCATAGTGAACGCGTCATACGTCTGTGGACTCTGGTCGTACCTTCGCATTCGATCGACTCGCGAGAGGCTGGATAAACGTACCGGAAGAAGGACGAGAAGAAGCGGATGGAGTAAGCAGCTATTCTAGCTGCAGTTGGTAATAAAAGGCAGAAACGATTGGAAGTATGTAACGCCTGGGCCACGGAACATGGTCGATTTTTTCAGAGTCGAAGGTGAGAGAGGCGTCGCGACGCGACGGCGGTTGAAAACCGGGGTCGGGGGCTGGTTGTCGTGTCGACGCGTGCGAGAGGCTGCCGCGGCTAGCAAGCGGAGTGAAAGTGCGAGAGAAAAACAGAGAGGAAAAGAGAAAAGGCGGGAGAAAGGGAGGGGAGTGAGAGTTGATAGGGAAAGGGTGGAGGGGGTGGCGCGGCACGGCAGGGGACGGTTTTTTCCAATCAAGCAACCTGCTGAATTTGTTTTTTCCCCGAAACGTCGCTGCCGTTTCAAAGTTATTGATTGCCATCCGGGAGGGCACGGGCTTCGCGGGGGTGGGCTTTCGAGGGGGAATGCGAGCCAGGACGTTTCGGTATATGGGGGAAGGAGGGGAGGGGAGGGCGAATAGGTACGAGCGGTGCTGTCGCTCGTTTCGTTCCGTTTCGTTTCGCCTCGTCCCCGTTTCGGTACGTTACGTTACGTTTGCTCGGCCGTGCATCTCCTCGCGCAATATAGGGGCGGAATAATAATTACGGCAGGCGAGCGGCACGCCGCGCCGCCGGGGGCAGAGAGAAGGGCTGGCTCGCAATCCGGTTTCAATGATTACGATTGACTGGAATCGCGGAGAGGGTGAATCGCTGCTGTCGTTTTTTCCCGCCCGTCCGATGACGAGATCCCCTCCCTGTTCCCGATGATTTTGAAGGTCGATGTCGAAGGTATCCAACAACTACCATACAAATCCGATGCTACGAAATTGGTTTATTCGAGGGAAATTTTAGCCGATCCTCGATCGATGAAACACCTGTCGATCGAATCCACCTACCTGAACGGAACCTGAACCGTTATATTTATGCATGTATAAGTGGACAATTCGAAGTGGGGAATCGAGTATTCCCCGAACGGTATTTGTATCGACTGAAAATTACGCGATCAAAATGACGCGTTTTTCACGTCAACGTTTTCATATAAGATTATACTCTTTTAATCATCGATAACAGTAACGCTAAGGCCACTTCGTACAAAGGAGCTTGAAGCGTAGTTGACGTTTACACATACTTGGTTCTTCTATGTACGAAGCTTCGAAACCGACGTGGACGAAAGCGACGTAAAGGAAAGCGAGGGAAACGAAGGAATTCTTCCTGACATTGCTGACGACGCGTTTCAAAACTGCGACAGCTGGATATATACGTACGTATATATGTATCATCATCATAGAACGTAAAAGAATTTTTACGTGACGTACTCTGTGTCAGGTAATCTGTCCAGTAAACAGGACATTCGCCTCTTGTGAGACGAATTTTTCAAAAAATACTCAGAATGCTTACTCTTTTTCGATGATTAAACACGCGAGATATATTTTTCTGTTAAACTAACCTTGCCTTAAGATTGGAGGAGATCTTCGGAATCGTCAACTTTGCCATTTCCCGGTAACTCACGTTTGAAATTTCCAACTTTACGACCTTCATAGACGATGTATCGATCCGTCGCGTGGCAGGGAAGGAAATGGTTATTATAATCGGTACGGTTATTGTTCACGAAGCATATGATTCGAGTTGCGATCCACGAAGACGCGGTACAGGCAATCTCGTTAATGGCCACCATATTTTCAGCTCGTCGGATCTTCCGCCCACCCAACCTGGGAATACGCATATATATCCGCGTAACTCGTTTGATTTTATTAAATCTAATAAATTGTCGAGCCTAGGAATTCCGAAACATTTCACTTTGCCGATCAATAACGCTATCGCGGCTGGTTCGATTTACGAGAGACGAGAAAACGAGAAACGCGGTGCAACTTGGCCTTCGAGTCACGAGAACGGATATACTAGACGATGCTTCGGATCGTTCGTTACTTTTCCAATGAAAACACGGGCACGCGTTATTCGTTGATCGAAACTTGCCCGATACGCGTTACCAAGAAGAAGAAACACGAAATATTTTATAAAAATATGTATAGAGGAAAGATTCACCGATCGTTCGAGTATAATGAGAAACGATGCAAGCTAACGATGATAATAATCTCCTTCTACATTTCAACAATACGTTTCTCATTTGTTTTGATAAACGCGCTATTATACACCGATCATCGTTATCGAGTGGACATCATTTTCTTTCTTTCTTCGAAACATATATTTTGCGAATCCATATATAATCGATCTCTCGTCAAACGCTAAGCAGCGATCTAGCAAAAATCCACGTTCACTTTACAAAATAAGTCCGTTCGACGTGGAAGAGGCGAGTTGGAGCGATTCAAATTTTACGCGCCCGTAAATGTCCCGGCTCGTAAATCTCCAAAGAATCTTTTACTTCGGGTTGCAGGTACGCGATGAGCAGGGGTTAGGGGTGGGGAGGGCGGGGGTTAGGTAGCGCGCGATCGAAACACCTTGCGTATTCCTCCGTTTTCGCGTCGTGCCGCACCGGGACTAGTTTCAAGATTGCATTCGCTCGCATCTTATTACCCTGCTCATCTTCGATGCGCGCACGCGGATCGTTGCAGCCACTATCGGATCAATGGAATTGCGATACCCTTTGCGAAGATTACGGCGAACCTAGGCGCAAACCTAATTGTCGATAGGATCACGGATCAATGTCGGGATCTCTGGTGAAATTGTAACCGAATCGGAGACGGCTTTCGATGGTGGCGCGGAGAGGAAATTGGAAAGAATCCAGGAATTTCGGTCCGTGGAAACACCGATTCCATAGCTTAATGGCTTAATAACGAACAATGGGGAAACCGCGCTTTACTTTATTTTACGATCAACTTGTATATTAGAAAGTTGGAAAATCCGATGAATCGAAATATCTTGAAATCTTAATAAAACAGAAATCCTACTGTTCGACAGCATGTTACGCTTGAAGGGTTATATATTTTCTTTTTTCTTCTGTACCGTTGGCGAGGGACGATTAATCGAGAGTCTATTCAAGATTGACGTTTAGAAAGGTTGCAGATAAAGAGGTCGCAAACACGTCAAGTTGGAAAATTATTACATTACATTATTCACAATTGTTCGGAACTGCGAAAAAAGTCGCACCGCATCTTTCCGCGTTTCTCGAGACTATCGTACGAACGTTATCCCAAATACATAATCGGAGGCGGCGATTATGGCGGATATGAAAACGATTATGGCGAGTATTCGAGAACCACGTGGTGCGTACGCCTTCCATTCACAGTTTCTCGAAATCAACATTGTCGACGGCCGTTTAATTGCACTCCGTTTGCAACTCTGACGTAAATAAAATTCACCTTGGCCGTGGACGCATCGGCGCGTCGCGCCGCCCCGCGTCCGTGTAAATATTAATTTCACGAGGCTGGCTCGTTATAAATAACGATAAATCGGGCCCGCTTGTACAAGTTGTCGTAATAAACGTCGCGGGCCGGGCGCACAATGTGTAAAGTGCCGGGTGTAAAGTTAAGCCCTGGGCCAGTGTCCATCGGCGAGGCACGTTGCAAGTCTCGGGAGGTTATAACGCCGCCATAACCGTATACATTCCGCGACAATAATCGTTTTATGGTGGTCGGCAATATCGGCGGGTTCTACTACCACGGGAATTGATATCCTCCACCTACAACGGCCGGTTAACTTATGGCGAGTGTTGCGCGCCAGCCAAGATCCTGGCCGAGTTCGAAAAACTACACAGCTATAGGGAAATCGCGCCATCACCACGATCAGTGATCGTTGGTAATTAGTAAATGGTGGGCTTAATAGCAGTATCGATTAAAACAAAACTGCACGTTCGAACATTTTTCTTATTCTATTATTTCTTATTCTTCCCCGTACTTTGTTGTTGCCTTCGATGATCTTTAGAACTTTCGAACCCATGGACATTCGTCGTTTTATGATCCGTTCTATGTGCGACGTGTTGTACGATGTTGTCGTTGTTGCAACGAATTCGAGCATGTACCTGTTCTATTTTGTTCTATTCTATCATTTCTTCATCTTCTTCTTCTTCTTCTTCTTCTTCTTCTTCTTCTTCTTCTTCTTCTTCTTCTTCTTCTTCTTCTTCTTCTTCTTCTTTGCTTCGAAAGATCGTAGCGTTTATCGTACAGGGAAATTTGTTCTTTCTTTGCTTCAAACATCATAGAATCGGTGTAAACGCGATCATATATTCTACTTAGATTGGTATATGAAAGTTAGGTATGTAACTTTTGGGATGTAAATTCCGAATTTTGGTTGGTGAAAGAAGTCGGTGTTTCTTTTTCGTTAGTTAACGCCATCGCATTATCAGAGCCATCTATCAATGGGTAGTCCCATAACGGCCATAACAATATCGCTCTGTTCAGTTTTCCGGCGTCGGAGGATAAAAATAAGAGGAAGGGTAATCGTGTTGCGATTTTACGATATTTTCCGACATTACGTACGAGACATAAAAGTTAAGATTACGTTTGAGAAAATCGAAATACTAACTATTCTACGTACGTTGGATTTGAATGCTAAATATCGGAATTCGATCTCGAGCGTTTCTCACTAAACAAAGAAACGCCAGGCTTAAAAATAGATACGTTTAAGAATTCTTGAATAATATTTAAACCGCAACTACTTGCATGGACAAGATTTTCAAAGGTCTATCGCCGTGAAAACGTGCGATATAAATCTCCTTTAATACCCGAGAGTATCGCACTTTGCTTTCTACAAGAAAGTAACCAGCATCGTCGTTCCTTTTGCTTCCTCCACTACACAATATAACTTTTAACCAGGATGACGTATTTTATTGATCCATAGCCGCAAGCATTCGCCGACCACCCTGTTATTAAGTTTTTCCAGGTATAAGGTTACATCTAACGATTATTACGGCGTGTCGCGTTGTCACGTTGTCGCGTTGTCGCGTTGTCGCGTTGTCGCGTTACAGCGTCTAATTATCCGTTCTCATCCACGGAATCCTTAGTCGTTATGTAAGCTCGTCGACCTTTTATCTCTTCTTTGAAAACGTCATCGTACAATTTACGTATAGCGTGGCATTCTTTGGAAAAAGATAGAAGAGTCGCGATCAGATTAAGACGTTCGTAGATGATGTAACGACGAGAGATAACGTCGTGGATATTATTGAATAACGACGGCCTCGATCGTTGATGCTTTTATCTTTTATCATACGCCTTGAAAAAAAGATATAGGAATTCTCGTAATAAGCACCCAGTGATAAATTGAACGATTGCTCCAATAGGTTTGCATTGAATCGTTTCAGATTATTATATGCTAGAGAAAGATTAAATACTTAAAAAAAAATCGATTCATCGGCGCGGATACAAATTTAACGGGAAACAAATTTTTCCATATGGGCACACGACTAACGTAGCTTTAAGTTCCGAAAGTCTAACGATTAGGTTACTTTCGTAACCACACCGGCACACAATTTTAAACAATCGAGTATCGTTAAGTTATGTGAAATAATAACGTTATGCGAAATAATACAAATAGAGTTTGGCTGAATGGAAATTGGCTGGTGGTAAAAGAAGGTACAAGTTCAAGAACAATGAAATTATCATCCCCTATGATCCGTTGGTTGCGTGGCATCGCGATAAATCTTTTCGGAAATCGCTGTTTCCGTGCGGAGGCAGGAAGCTTCCTGTCGGCGCGCTGTCAAAACACAAGGGCTACTAGATCACGTGCAACCCCCGACGTTCGCGCCCTTCTCTATACTCTAATAACTCCACCCTATTCAACTTTTATATATACAAGCGCACGCGACTCGCGAATAACACCGCTATTATCGACGCTATATTTGACGTTAGCGCTCCTTCGAGTTATAATCGAGCGGCTGGCTCGTCGCTTCGGTTATACATCTTCTCGTACGATTGATCGAGAAACGGACGACTCGATAAAAGAATACAACTTGACGAAAGCCAACCAAGTTACAAATAAATTATTCACCTGTAAGTGTGCGTATCTGTCTAACGTTATTGAAATTATCGTGGTCTAGGTTTGCGACAGCGACCAAAAAACGATCGAAAGTATCGATGAATGACAGGAACGTCAACTGGCGAGAGACAGTAATGCGATTCCAATTCTACAAAGTCAAGATCGTTGATCTAGAAGATATAATTTTCCTATTTTGCCATGTTTACAGAGCAAAGAGGTAAGTCCAGATAGAAACGTATAAAAGTTGCTAGGTAATGTTGGCAAAGTGCACACATCGTAGCTCGGGAAAGGATCACTTTTAAATATACGAGTATACCGAGATCTATATCGAATATAACCATAAAATTTCAATCTTTCGATGTAATGAAAACTTTCCGTAACGCCGAAACATTAATGTGGAAAGCTTACCGCGTACGATGTTGAGCGTTCGATTCTAAAAGCGGCGCACATTTATCCAGCGTAGGTGGAGAAGGGCGAGAGCAAGCAGGAAGCTCTTGATCCGTGTAAAGCTTTTCCGAAAATTTGTGAAAGTCAGCCCCGAGTTCCGTCGTTTCAGCTGGTCCGGCTGCGACGCGTGCACGTCATAGATCAATAAGTCTCGTTCTCATTGTCGACTCGTCGTGGGCCGGCTTTACGGGTCTGCTCTCTCAGGAAACGTTAACGACATCCGTGAAAGACGTATCGATCGTTACCTACGCTGCGAAGATATCGTAAATCACGAAAACCGACGGGAACGTACGTTTCCACGTGCAGAGAAACGAGTAACGTGGTACAGAGAGATGTGTGTATTTACTCCGTACGAAAGCGAGATAAAGTCGCCGAGTAAATGCCACTCAAAATATAGTCGCATTTCCCTCGACAATGGGATTTTCAATCACGCTTATTACGCTGATTTTATTCCTTTCGCTCATCTTATTCGTCTATCGCTGAATCATCTGTCTTTCCGTCAAATATCACTGGCCTTTCTATGAAATCGACAACTAGATTTACTTACCGATTTACTTACAACGATCATTAGCTCGTAGACTCTAGATCGAAGGAAAATTGAATAGATAGACGGTTAAAAGATGAAAAGAAATCAGGTCGCCGCGTCTCGTGAAAAATGCCGAGAATGTGTGAGGATCGGTGATACGTATAATGGATGAAATTTAAAACAGAAACATGCCCGAAGCAACATGCCCAGAATTCGACAAGTAGAGAGTGAGCGAGTTTGCAATTTCCATCTCTTGGAAATTGACAGGCTCGAAAGGGCCGGGGGTAGGGGGTACGCGGCGTGGAACAAAAAATTGGATCGGAAAAAACCTTGCACTCGTTAACTACGATAAAACGATCCGATGGTGACATCTGTGTCAATAAGGCGAATTCTCCCGGGGCTCGAAGCGGAAGGGAGGGTCCATGAACGCGATTATCCTCATTCAATCATCGATTTTATTTGGTTAATAAAACGATTATCCCGGTTCTCGCACTCGACGAGAGTATCGTCACCCTCCCCCGGCCGCACCCCATCTCCCACTATCCTGGACACTATCTCTCTCTCTCTCTCTCTCTCTCTCCTCCCTCCACCAGCCAGGTTGAAACTGTTGTACAGTGCACCCTTCGGGGGCGTTCGACCAAAAATGTAATTTACATCCCTTTATGTCGCGAGATTGAAATATTTGCGAATTAATCCGCGCGACAGGATTATCGTCGGCCATTATACGCAACCGCCGTCGTTCTCTTTCACCGCCCTCGCAGCTCCGACCCGTCTCTAACGATTCTCCCTTTATTCGATTCAAAAATATCGCCGTCACCCCATTTTACGGAAGATTGGATTCAATTATCACTGTCGGCGCGGTACCTTCTACCGCGACCTATCGCGGCTCCTCCACCTTCCGGGGATTCATCGCGAAGATGATCGATCGTTCAAACCGTTTTCGCGTATTTCGTTTTTCATTAATCCCTTGACCAACACACTTTTCTATAAAAAGAAAAGTAACCAACAACGTGAAAATAAACGAGATTTTGCAAGCTACTCTGGTCGAAACTCGCACGAGTCATTGATAAGATAAAATAAGATAAAGTAAAATAAAATAAAATAAAATAGAATAAAATAGAATAAGATAAGAGTAAAAAATTATTAGTTATAATCGATCCAAATTAGCTAGAATTCAGTGTTTTAACAAAAATTTGTAAGAAGCTCGATAATTAGAGTAGAAAGATATCGCCGCATCGACTGGCAATTTCCCCGAAGCAACAATTTTTCCAAAATTTACAGCACAGATATTTTCGAATGAAACTTTCTGCGAGTAATAATAATCCAATCGAAAGCCCGGCAAGGAAATCGGCGAATACATACTAAATGTCGAATATCGAGAGCGGAGTTGGTCAGTTCGAGTTGCGCGATGTTAATTTTAATCCGGCAATTAGACGGAACTCCGTTCGACGAGACAATCGTGAATCGAACGGTCGTGAATGTCGACGATGACTGCGCAGCCCCGGCTAAGGGGTTGCTCCAGGAAACATTACGTCAAATCCTGGCTCGTTAAAGCGGTATACAATAATCTGCTCGCCGCCAATCCCGCTGCGCCGGCGCGCCGGCGCTCAATTAATTCTCCGACAAAATTTGTCGCTTGTATTAAATCTAGGTGGATTAAAGGCAATCTCGCTTCCGTCTTGCTACCCTCTTGATTCTCTCTTACGCTTTGACTCATCGTTCGATCCATCCCTGTCGACTAGTTGGTCCCGTGTCTCGTGACTAAACGTACGACTCGTTATTACTAATATCGCTAAATTAGATCCGCGATACCAATTGCGTCCATTAGTAGATTATAAAGCGAGCGATCTTTATATTTTAATTGGCCAACGAGAGGAGCAACAAGCAACACGGTAACGTATCAGTTATCCGAAATAAATTCTTTTCAAAGAGATTAGGTAAGGTAAGGAAAACCTCGAGGTAAGGAAAAGGTAAATGGCGGAAGGCTCGAGCGTCGTTCGGAATGTGAGTGGCGAGCGCTTCGGACAGCGCTCGAGTGGCTCGTGTCGAAGTGTCGTGAAAAAGCCAAGTGACATGGCCGCGTGCGACAGAGGGTGAGCCAAGCCAACGATACGGGTGAGTGTAAATAAGGTAACCCCGGGTCTGGAGTTCATCACCGAGCGCCGAACACGTCAGGGTTGCGACCCTGGGTTAGCAGGGCTTGGCTGCCAGCAACGAACATCCGAGAAGGGTAAGCATTCGTCAATGGAGGGGGATAGAGGGCTCAGTCGGGGCTAGAAGGTGTAGAACGTGTTCGACTTTCGAGTATCATAGTAACGTTTTGTTATATAAATAATAAGCGTGCTTTCCCTCGGGATACGCGTTATCTCGTGTGTTTGCTATACATCTGCGCTTCCGATGTTTCCTTACTATAGGAATTACGCGCAACGCATAGATTGTCATTTACAAGAGTCGGATAAGTCGAGATCAACATGGTCATGGAGATTAAACGAAGATGATCGCAAGATCGAACATGCAGAGAATAACTCGATGACATTTGTGAATCCATTTCGTTGTTGGATCGAGCACTTGGCTGCTTACGATCGATTACTCGGCAAGATTAAGTTCTGAAATGCGTGAGAAATTGGATTCTCGTCCCGTAACATATTAATAGACTTATGAATACATTTGCCGGCGCACGATAATGCAATTAGCTAACTTCCTCGAGTCTGTTTAATTCAATTAAGATGTAATCTGATATAGAATATCGCGATCGAAGCGCAATCGACTCGAATGTAGAAAAGCAAGCAGAGAGTGGCTTTTATCGATCGAATAGCGAACGAATGGTCATTTCCAGTGGAGCTGGGGATTAAGGGCAAGGTCATGCGAGATCAAGACAAAAGATCTTCTTTCGCTAACGAAGAAAGCGAAAGATTACCTCTAGCGAAGGATTCCATCGAAATTAAATGAAAAACACTAGAAAATGATTTACGATTTATCGTAATACAAATTCCCATATCGACATATGGGAATAAGCGTAAAAAAAAAAGCTAGTATTATTAAGATACTAATTGCGAGATACAACAGGGCAATGATCGAAAGTCTATAAAGGAGTTATAAAACGTCAAAGAAAAATATTCGTAAACGTGCGAATGGATTTGCGGAACAGACTGAAAACGAGTAGGAATCGCGTAGCCAATGCAATTTAGACTATTCAACCATGCTGCTTGTCAAGTTACCGCGATGCAAAATGCGCTCGCCACCGCAGTGCAACGAATCACGGACCGCGTGTCGTGTCACCGATACGTTGTTACAAAACAAGAGGGAACAAAGTGACAGTTGCGTGCATAACAAGGCCGTTGCGGTACTTTGTAACTAGGAAAACCAGTAAAATGCCAAATTTCGTTTGACCAACTCTCGTCCTGCGACCGTACGCGTATAACGATCTTCCTGCACATTTCTTTCCTTGCATCAAGACAATTGCGGCAAGACAATTACAAATACCGTTCTCGTTTATTTACCTCGTAGGAACGTGTTTAAGACAATCATACGTGTAAAGTCGCGCGCTCACGCACGCACACGCACGATCCGAGAGATGTTAGAACGGGTTAGGATTGGATCGCGAGAACACGTGAAAAGGGCGCGTCGCGAACGCAAGTATTAAACTAAAACACGAATGATAGGAAGGACGAGCGGCCGTACGAGACGGGGAAAAAAAGGAGATGATGTCATCCTCTGCCGACCATATGTGACTTTCCAAAAATAAGTAATGCTAATAGTAATTGATGGCCGCGTTAGTTGCGCCGTTTCCTAATTCGTGTCGTCCGTGAAATATACCGAATGTCCGATGGAAACGGCGCCACTCGAACAGCTGTTGCCGTTGAGGGTGAACATTGAGTTACAATAGACATCTGGCTGCGTTTAAAGACGAACCGGAAGGACACGCGATCACCGTAAACTTAAGGCAAGATATTAGAAGTTATACCGCGTCAACCGCAATCTTTCACTCGTCTATGGCACCGTTGGTCTCGCAAATTAATTAAACAGTCTGGTACATTGTGCTCCGCTTGTATCTGTACATTTTTGTATTATACCTGTACCGGTACGAATAGATAAATAAACGAATAAAAACTGATCGATAAACGTTACAGACACGGTAGCGGTAAATGTGGCATAAGAGTGGCGCTGTTTAGAAAAAAAGACAATTTTCGTAAAGCAACGTTATTCGCGATAATATTCACGAGAACATCGACAACGCCGGTTACCACGAAACAAATCCCAAAAACACCGGTTACAACTTTTCCCATTCGAGCAACAAACAGCGGCATTTGCATTATAACAATGCAGTCGGTGTCTATCGGGCGCACTATAATCATTACGCGGATCATTAAAATATCTCTGGTACGCGTTCACCAACCAGCCATCCCCTCGATTCGTATGCCACATTGTAATCAATAGGATTGCTTTTCGCGTCGAGTTTAAATGCCGTACGCGTCTACAAACCCGACAAAATGTGAAGGGAGAAAAGAGTAACGGTTAAACATAAGCAAACAACTACGATCGTTTAGGTTCGCAAGGAAGTACACGCGCGATCATTTATTCTAAAACGATTATAGCGATATTTGCGACGGAATAAATTGGAATTTATTTTTCGTTTCAACCGAGCGACAACCAAAGGTGCAGGTACTTATCATCTGCTGATCACGTACTTTAAGATGCCTGCGTATTTTAAAGAATCTGCGAGCAAAATGTCATTGCGCACAGTACAACGTTATATTGGACGTTATTTCTGAGTAAGAGAAACAACGCACAAGAAAAGTGCGTGTTGAAACGAACACTTTTTAAATATCTCAGCGTGCGTACCTAACAGGCATTGTGACAACCCTTGCCGGTTACTGGCTATATCGGTTAACGCGATACTACACGTGTATGTAAATGTGATCGATACCTGAAATTCTGACGCACAATGTACACGTGACGTGCTACAGTGCGCGTTAAGCTGAGTACGATATTAACATTTCGAAACGTTATCTCAGCCGAAGCTCGAAGCGTAAGGGTTTCACAGGTTGAATGCTTCTTATAAACATATATCTGACGGATCTGACGAAGAATTAAATTCGCCCACCTGATGAATAATTAATTCGAACGCTACTATAGTGGTAGTAGTAGTAGTAGTAGTAGTAGTAGTAGTAGTAGTAGTAGTAGTGGTATAGTATTACTTATAAGTAATCCAACTGGTTTTTTAAGAATCGGCAAATTGGATTTTCCGTCTAAATAAAAGGTAGATCGCTGTTCGCGCCAGGTGATTTCCATTTAAAAAGTCATTTCTTTACGATGCGAGAAGCTTTTTCTCGCAAACAATTTAAGGTCAACAAGCTAAACGAGTCCCGTGTATATTGACCTTCCAAAATCCACAATTTGAAGCTGCGCTAATGGCGGTTGTTAGCAAAAGCATGCAGGCGGAATTGCCTTTCGACCGTAAACAGTTAAATTTGTAGTTCTGAAACACCCTATACATTCAATTTGCTAGAAACACAGGGACGACCGAATACATACTTCTCTAAAACACAACGATCCCCACGCGTTCACGTGTGTCCATGCATGTATGTGTATTATGTATCCATGCTGATTGTGAGCCAGGCTGTATATTAACGTATTCAAATGCACGTGTATCTGTCTATTCATGCATGTATGTATTCACCAGCGGATATTATACATCCCCATGAGAAGATGCGGGCGAGTGACAACCATATGCATCGCGTTGAATTGATAATATCGTAATATGTGAATGTCGACAAGGCGGACTTACTTTCACCACCGTGAAACCAAAGACAATCGACACGATCGTATTTTTATCGAGAATTCTTTGCTACCGTTTACTTACCGCATCCGTCGCTATAGCTACGGATGCAATTTATCATGCAAATTCATATTTTTTATCTATATAAATTATCTATAATATTGATCCGAATTGATCAAACGACAACCAAATACCTAATAAGCGAAAAGAACGAAACAACGATGTAATTTCGATCCAACCAAAGTCTATCAGACGTAATTAAGCGTAACCGAGTAAATGCAATATAATCGAATCAAACCTAACGCCAAAACTCAAACCAAACCCAAATCAAAAACCTAACCAGAGTTAAATAATATCATAATAATCTTGCATCTTTCGATTTTGCATAAATGCGTAAACATCCGTCATCTACTATCGTCAAACTATCGATCATCCACAATTACCTACAATCCCGACTCAACGTCTAGGAACATTTAGCTGTGCGTTTAAGAGACGTTCAATGGGAATTTACATGCGATCCGTCTGCATAAGATTCGACAAGTTTCGTGCCTCTTCAACGTTTATATGCAAATACGATACACCGAATGATCTCGGATTAATTTCACTTCCAAGTCCCTCTTACCATTGTCTCAGCCACTGTAACAGAAGCAATATTTGAAACCACGTAATCTGGAAATTTTCAATAAATTCTTCGATGATTTCGAAATTTGCCAATGCAAATGCGTAGACGGATATTACTACATGCAAAATGGAAAGCCTCGTAAATTAGATTTCTCTTTGTTTCACAACGCTATCGTATCACAGACTTGCAAACTCCGGTAATTACATTCGTACGTACGAAACATAACTTTGAACTTTAAACGGTCGAAACAGAAATCGCCGTGCGCGAAGAAGACGATAAGAAGAAATTCATCAAGCATTCAAAACAGACGTTATACGATAGATAGGATATCGCGTTTCATTCGGTTGCGATCAATTCGCAGATAACATTTAAAAAATCCTTCGATCAAACGCTAAATTTCCCTCTCTTCTATCGAAATAGAGATTTTGCGAAATTATTTCGAAATCGTCGGCCGCATTAGCATGTTTTTTCTCGTAAGAATTGGTCGTAAAGGAAGGAGGGGGGGGGGAGTGGAGGGCGAGATTTCTACGGCGATTTAACGATTTCACCGAACTGAGCTCGTAACGCGATTGTGTACACTGTACGGCTTATTAAATTTCCCGGTGAACGGAGCGCGCGCACACGTGTCTCATTTTCATTCCTTCGCCGGGGAAAATAAACAGCCCTTCCCCTTAGGCAATTATGCAAATCGTAAAATTAAAGGAATCAACGTGCCGGATGAACGCAGTTGGATTTCAGAAGCCTCGCGAGCAGAAGGACGCATAACTTTCAGCCAGATGTATTATAATTTCCTGGGTCAAAGAGCACCACACACCGAAACCCGCTGGATCTTGATGGCGTCTCGCGATATAGATCTTATAAATATAGATGGTCCAATATGGGCGCCAGATTTTTCGTTTCCGTAGGTTTCTAACTGCCATAATGCGTTACCCCTCGAGCCCAAGTTTCGTGACCTCGCTGCTACGTCGAATATAACTCTGCCAACGAGATGGATAAAAAAGAAATTTCTAAATTAAGCGAATATTTTCAAATACCGAAATAACGAACGAACCGTGTTAGTCGTGAACGAGGAATAACTTTTCTTTCAACGGATCGACAGAAGCGGCAAACCTATCGTTATCGATCTTTATCTATCGTTTGATAATCCGACAGACAGACTGCAACGGATCTCGGTATATAGCCGGTTGTTCGCTTCCGAATCTATACTTTGACGAAGGACGTTTGCGTTACCACGGAGGTCATCCACCATGGTGGTCAGAGCCCATTCACGACCTTCCATCCACCGTCCCCGCTACTCCATTACTTTCGATACACGTCGTTTCGAAAGAATTTGACTCGCTACCTTCGCCAAAATTATCACTCGTTGTTCGTTTGAATAGACGTTGGCGAGACCTAGTACCGGAGAAACGTGGAAATTCGTGGGAAAAGGTGAGTACGTTAAAGACAAAATTAAGTTCACGCTGGTTTCGACACAAGCTAATGTAAACCGAGATGTGCATATTCGGGCGGAAAATGAAAAAACGAATTTGAAAAATGGCATCGTCGATGGTCGAAATGGATCGAAGAAGCACTGCGAGGGCAAGGCGTGTTCCGTTGCCGCGAGGCGTCGCATCGCCGCCAGAACTGCTCGCCGGCCGTTGAGGAACGGCCGAATTAGCTTTGCTAATCCCGATGGAAACGTAACATAACTTCATCCACGGGTTCACGCCTCGGGAGCCCGGCTGCTAGAGCGGTAGTCGTGCAAACGCAAGACACGCACGTTCGCCAGACTTTTATCCAGATTTAAAGAGAGTGGTATCTCGTTGGACGAAGAGAAGAGGAAGGAGCGAGGAGCGAGGAGGCGCGGGAAGGCAGGTGGTACGAAAGTTATGTCGCGTAAAAATCGATTTATCCGCGTCGGATCTCGGGCATTGTTCTCCGCGTATGCCGTGGAACGGGCCGTGTCTGAGCAAAAAAGGGGAAAAAGAGGAGGAAGGAAACGGCGTGGAAATGGAATCGGCCAGTGAAAAATTTCAAACGTGTGTATTAGACTGGCGGTGGCTCCGTTCCACGAGGCCAGACAGAGACGGCGGAAGCCGCGAGAAGGCCGGTTCCACGAGCTCTGATTGGCGCTTCGCTCTTGCAACGCAACGTACCTACAAGCACGCTGATCGCTTTGAACAACGTTGCTCGCGCTAATTTGCACACCGATGGACGGTTGGGATGGGGGGGAGAGGAGGAGAGGAGGAGAGGAGGAGAGGCGGTGGCGGCGAGGGCACAGGCGAACCGAGCAGTTCGCGATAATTCGCTGGCTGGTCGATTTTTCACGGCTGTCCGGAATCGTATTTTGTTGGTCGAAAGGAAAAGTAGCGTGGCTACGAAGCACGGTTCGCTTGGGGGGTCTGGTTACGTTGCGCGTTCGAGTTCCACTTTCCACTCCACGCGAAGGCAACAGAATGGTTCTTCCCTACGATACATTTTCTATTTGAATTTGGAAAGAGGCGTGTTTGTCTCGCGACAGATAACATTGCCCTACTAAATTTCGTTCAATCTAATGGATGTCGTAGATTTAGATAGATCTGGCAGAATGATCAAAAGAACAATTCATTTTCAGATGTTCCGATGAATTTTTAGATCGCGTCAAATATTTTCTCGCATACTCTTCGTTTTCATCTGTTTATGCTTGCGTCGTGGATAGTTCCAGCGTTAAGTAATACCAAATCCACTAGAAAGTATTAAATAATACCAAATTCCAATAGAAAGAACATAGCCTATCTGGAGCAATAAATTGATCAGAAACGCTGGAAACGCAAAATGTTCGAACGTACAGCTACTCTGGATGAACGCAGCAGAATAGCTCAAACTATCTGAAACGAGGATTTTCGAAGCGTCGCTCAAACCATCCATTTTGCTGACCACCGAAGCGAAAGCATGCTTGAGGTCCGTGCGAACCTATGAGACTATGAGACGCGTTCTCGTTCGAATACGCGCGCACGCCCGCGCAGATGGTTGCACTTGTGCGTGAAAACGCGTGTAGTATATGTGTATACGTGAGGATACGTGGCCCCGTGCTCGCGTGTGTTTGGGCTGTGGTCGAGGCTCGGACTGGTTTACAAGTATAATGAGTCTTGCGCGCCGCATAACATTACATCGCTGCTTGCTCGGGATTTAGATTAACTGTTTACATGAACAGCGGCGAACAGAGCGGAGGAGCCGGACCGATTGCCGTTGCACCGGATAGAGCATATACGCCCCGATATAGACCATGTACTCCACATTTCGCTTGCTCTCGATTCTCGCCAAACTAATCATCTCTATGTACCACCGGTTTGTCCTCTAGCGACGAAATCTGTCCGTAAGAGAAACAATTTGCGGTCAGCAGAATGTTAAGTATCTACAATCACGACCATTTAAATAAGTATCCGACAGTAGCTTTTTCATTTTCCTTCCCCTTTGTTTCTTACTAGTGAAAAGGATTGAAATTTTAAGCTAATACACTCTCAAGTTATACATATATGTGCCATTAGTAGCGCATCGACTATCTTCCGTTTTAGTCGCTGGTTTATCCCTGCTCAGGAAAGCTACAGCTTTCAGATGCTTTCGCGCTACTAACCGCTATATGTATTTCCATTATCGTTATTTCGTTCCAATTCAGTCTAAACTTTGATCTTTCGTTTAAAAGATTACGCATTGTACGTTTTCTTATCGAATCGCCATTTACCTTCGTCTGCACCGATCTCCACTCTCTCCTCTAAACAATACCAAATCCACTTGCCGTAAAAAGAACAACGTTCGCTCGTTGCAAAATGAAAGAAGTATCGAAACATCGCGGCAACAGTGTTTCACTCTCGAATGGTACAAAGTGGAAACGTAGCAGAGAGAGAAAGAGAGAGAGAGAGAGAGAGAGAGAGAGAGAGAGGGGGGGGGGGAGAAGAAGAAGTATAGGTAGCGGGTGGCGATCAATCCACCTAGCTCCCTAGCGTTATCGGCGCGAGCTTTTAAACGCTCGGCCAGGATACTTTTTACCTGTAGAAATATGGCTGATTTCTCGTCTCTCCGTTTCATCCGGTCGACGACAGTCGTTTCACTTGCGTGTCCTTCTTCCAACGTTAAAGTACGTTGGATCGGTAACGAAAATTTCCAATAGAAAGACAAAAATGCGTTTCCGGTGTTTCTGGATCGTTTACCAATTACCAACAAACGGACAAAGAAAACGTTAAAGTCTTGAACGCGTGATAATATTTTCATATTACTTGCGGCTACTCGCGCGAATACTTGCGGATTTCGATGATAGGTACCGTAGAATAGTAGAATTTTCATAAAATTAGAGATCGCGAATGGGAACAGGGGATTATGTGTTCTTAATTCGCATCGCGCGGATCCCTTTGAGAACGGATACCCGGTGAATCAGCCACACTGAAATGTTTCGCGTTCACGCGTATACATGCGCTTTCAGAGCACCGGTTGGCGGTTACTCACGATGCAGAGAGTTCATATTCACGGTGCGGGTACATATGTTCTCGCGCGCGAAAGGGAGGGACGAGGAAAACGGTCACGGATCGAATTGATCGAATGGAACCTATCACTGTCGTTTCTTTGACGTTTGAATTTGAAAGCGATAGTCTATCGAGGATTAAACACGATTGCCATTCGAATTATTTCCTATATACATCTACTACAAAAGTGACTACAAAAAGCATATGATGGCATTTACGTATTAACTAATTAGTTCTTCCGAGTATATCAAACATACTATATTTCGTATCATTTAACAATACCGTCGTCTTTAACTGTATAACGAAAATTTGATGTCGCGGAAGTACAGTGTAGAACCCAATAAGAAAACGCCTGGTTGAAAGATAAGTACATGTATGTGCAAATACTTTTCATAGTCATTGCACGTATTATATTTTAGTGATCGAAGGCGCAACTCCTAAATCCCTAAATTTTTATCGATGTTTTTGCCAGGTCGAAACTCGACACGCAATTCGAGAACGAGATTGCCCCGTAGCTTTAATAAAACACCGTGGCGAATGTCAGTGCGCAATAAGCGTGGAGGCACCTTGCGCGTCTGCAGGGGCGGTGCACCCTCGGCACACACGTGCCCGTCACCCTACGCGTGCCGTTTCTGGTGGCGGGGTCGACGAAGGGTAGCCTGGCGCGGTCCTCTGCAGGACCTTCGCACGTGGACATTCTCAGCTTACCGAGACAAATCCGCGATCCTGCATGCATAAAGTATTAAGCCGTTTGAAATTTATGAAAATGCATCTAATTTTCCACTCCCTTAACGTCCTAGGCCAGACGAGACGCGGAGAATTCGTTAAATCCGCCGATTTCCTCGCTAATCCTATCCCACGATCTTGCGGATCCGATTGCCTTTTAACGACAAGTTGCAGGGTTACTGGCGAGCAACAGTAGCAAGGATGACGAAACGATAGCTAAAACTAGAAAAATAGGGGACTAAATAGAAAAAGGAGAAAATACGAATGACTCGCGGAAATACTTCAACGTTTGCTACATAAATATTTTACGAATATACGGATATTCGTTCCGTCATCGCCTAGTACAATTCTGCTTGCACAATTCGAAACCTATTTGACCTAGGTTATTTATATAACGTACGAACCGACAACCGAAAGAAGCTTTTCTATTAACATAAACTGCAGGCAACCAGACAACAGCAAGACGAGATATTTTCGCTCGACTGGCTATTTGGGGATTAAGAAACCTTTCGTTTCTTATAAAGTATATGCGAAAACATTAAATAACATCGATTTATAATTCAAACCATCCCGCATGCTTCAAACAGATACGAACATACTTCGAGTGCATCGACTTATGCCACGAATGTAACATAAGATGGTATAAGTTGTTCCGATAGCATCTCTTCTAATTCAAGTTGGACATTTTTGCATTCTTGAATTTCCCATGAATACACAAACATTCGTTAATGCAGAATCACGTCGCGAATAACGTATGCAAATCTTTGACAGAAACACCGTACGCGCGCATACACACACACACACACAGAGGAAAAGAATGATCATTACACGACAAGTTTATTTGGAATACGTTTCAGAGAGCGTGACGAACGCGTCCCTAACGTGTTTGATCGGCGAGGATCCGCGCAGTCACCCCAATATTGAAACAGCAGTGAGATCTTAGCCGTGTCCTCGGGGGAGACGCGTGGACGCGTTTATATTCGCACTTATGTGGCCCCTCGTGCCGACCGAGAAAAGGGTACCGATATCAATTCGAGGCCGCTTATCAAAATAACGGTTACATCTTCATAAATATTTGGTCGATCGTTTCGACCGGGGACCCGTGACAACCGTGAAATCTGCATGGAGATGAGGGTGCTGCTTCAAAGTTGGCTGGGCAACTGGGATTTCGGGTCGGAGGCTTTTCGAATAGTCCAGACGAACGATCAACGGAAAAGGTTGGCCGTTCCAAAGGCCCTCCTCCCCTCTCCCCCACCCACCCTCTCCAGGAGGCGGATATACGTCAGAAGAAATGGGTGTTCTTAACGAGAAGGAAGGAAGACAGTGTCGCGTGCGTTTCGTTTCGTTTCGCTGTATAAGTGGAAACGAAAAATATCAGAGAACTGGAACACGAGCCATTTCAGCAATCATGGATCGATGTCTTTGCAAATCCTGGCAAAGTGTCCGTCGAGTGCCGATGAACAACGACGAACCAACTTCTTCCGAATCCCAAAGACACGTTCGTGTCTACGCTAGTTGAAATCGCCAAGTTACTGCAAATATCAACAGAATGGTGACACAAACCGTGTTAGCGACGATCGCCAACGTACAGGCGATTTCCAAGAATTTCTTCGATCCCGTAGCAGAGTCAACGGAAGACGAAATCGAGAATAACGCTACCTCATAGGGCAAGTTTGTCGAGCACATCGACTTGCCGCCGCCGAAGAGCGTGGGTGCCGGCTGCAGCACGCGGGTGTGTAAACATTTCAAATTAGTATTCAGATGCGCAGCTGTTGACTGCTCGACGGCTCGGTTTCGAGGGCTTCCGAGGCTTCGTTTAATTGTAAGGAGCCAGATGCCCCCTTCCTCCTCCTTTTTCCAGTCGCGTCCACTCGACAACCCCCGTCCGCGGTCCAATTTACCCTTGGTCGCCGGCCTTCGCGTATGGTTTCTCCTGCAACGGATCCACGTTTGTGTACGCGTGTCGTTGATAGATATCGTTTCAACCTCCTACCGGTATCGCGTTACTTCGCGCCCTTCCTTATTGCCAATTGCCCCCGACGCAACGCCACGCGACGGTTTCACGCCGTTCGCTGAAATTGAGAAATTCCGAACGGTTCCAGGGAATCGTTAATTAGGTTTCTTGTTTATCGAACATCGTTCGACGAATTGTGTCGTCGAATTTGGTAATATCGTGCAGCGTAATACCTAGTACGTAGTTATTGTTTTGGATCGGGATTGTAATATCATCCGAGAATATCCTTCGCGACACATGCGATAAACTGCAAACGAAAAGCGACCAAAGTATCATATTGCTATTTCCACATTTTTGAAACGTACCTAGAATAATCCAAATAATCTTCCACGTAGCAATTTCCAAACGCTAAACTTGTTCGAAACCGTTTCATCGCGTCGATGGTTTCTTTCAACCAGATCTAATATATCAAACTTCAGCTTTGTTCTTTTCCCAAGAGTCCTCTGCTCGGAAAACAACAGTTAATCCTCTACTATCGAGACGTTTTCCCCAAAAGACGTCTTCCCTTTTCTTTGTCTTAACACGATTTATAGATCGTAGCAAATAGTTTCGAGATCGAAAGCAGTTTTCTTCAAAATTTACCTGTTCCATAAGATAGGTAACGATTTTCTTCACAGTTTATCCGACATCTTGTATAAAGAACAGGAGGAGGAGCCGAAAACGAAGAGCAAAGATCCAAATGAATAATTGGTCCGATTAATAGAAAGGTTGTCCGAGTTCTTTCGAATCGTATATGGCAGCATAACATTAACGTTCCCTTCGACGCGTCTATTATACGAATCGAGGAACGCGTCGAGGTACCTGATCATTATTGTATTTCCAAAGTAGAAAAACATAGGAGCGAACCGATCGTTCTTGAATGGATCCGTGGAATCATAACCGGTAGTTAAACCAAATCCGACCCTTCAATGTCTGCTTCTGCTCGTGAGGGATCTTGTTTAATCCAAATATGCCTATTATCCTTGCAGCAGCACGATTGCCACATCATTTTTCTACCTATTTTTCCATTTATGTCGTCCTTTTGCTTAAAATCAACAGACAAATAATAATAAACAGCGACGTAGAGTTTCAATATTCGCAACTCGTATCTATATAGAGGCATTCGGATTGTTTATTTTTTCGTTTATTTTCTCGTTTATCTTTTCGTTTATTTTTTCGTTTATTTTTTTCGTTCATCTTTTTGGCTGAAAACATACAAACGCTTTTGATAAAATCGATACCTACTAACTTTTATTCGGATAAAAACAATTACACGCCTATCTATCCGATATTTTTATTAGATATGGCCACTTCAATTATAGTTATCGATCGCAATAGTAGTTAGATAGCTGATCGTCCCTTTAGAACGTGGTACAGATTTTTAATTTATGCGGTTACATAGGAATATATTTAATAATAATTTATAATAATAAAAGCATGTTTTACTGAATGTGATATTTCATTGAAAAAGGAATCTTATTTCACCTTCGATGTAAACTATTCTAGAGCGTGTAAACGTAAATTACAGGTACTTGTATTAATACGAACGATGCTGGTAAATAACGTATGGTTTACGCGTGACGAAGCGCAATCGGTATTGCAGTGTGTTTTCCGCTTATATTAGAAAGAAACAGCGAAGGAGCTCCGCTATGATGTTCTCCAGATGTACATAAAATAAAGGGAATGGCCATTAATTCCCCGAGAACATCGTGTTATAATGTTCCGTAAACAATGGACTTGTCTGATGAATCGCCACGCGATTCAGGCCACGCACGCCTTAAATAAACGCCCGTTATTAACCGAAGAAGCTAGAATATACCATGGAGACTTGATTCTCACGGCCGATTCACTCCGCCATCGAAACTAAATTTACTCTGAACTTGGAGATGGTGCATTTTCCACGCCGCGAAAAGGAAACGAACGTAAAACAAAGTTGCCAGATTTCGGAATATCGACGTATGAGAATGGAGTCGAGGGTCTCGATAAAATTAAAACTCGATTACCAAAGAATCTATTAGTTTGAACAAAGCAAATAAATCTTCTAACGAGATAGTCGTACAGAAAAGTTTGAAACCAAAACGAAGAGAAAAGAAATCGAACGTTCCAAAACGAAGGTGGATATGCCTTGGAATAGAATCGCCGGCAACAGCTCAGCGCGCCAGAGCGCGAGTGTGCATCGTCGGCACAGGCGGCAGAGAAAGAAACTTTTTGGAAAAAAATTGTACGCGCTAGCACCGCTGCTCCCCTTACGTAGACAAGCGTCTGTGTACACGCGTGATTACCTACTAAATATGGAAACTACGATTCGAAGGAATTGAAATCGAAGAAAAGAAGCGAGACTAAAATCAAGAAAAATGCAATATGCGAGAACGAGAAGAGAAAAGGACGCGATTGTAAGAGAAAAAGAACCTAGCGAAGAGATTTGGGATTTAGTAAAAACTAGAAGGCGAAGAATCGAGGCGTGGCAGAAATTTAAGCAGATAGAAATTCGTGTCTGACCGATTCGATGGAACAGGCCTCCGACCGCTTATGATTTCCCCTAGATACGCGGCCCACTTAATGAAACAGGTATCTCGGAAGGATTTCTAAAGCGAATTTCGCTGTCCCCCTCCACCGTGGCTCATCCTTCCACGTCCATCGTGCGGCGATACGATCGCCGGAAGATCATAGATCAAACACGTGAACGCAGGGGGGTTGTGACGCTGCTTATTATACATTCGTGCCACGATAAGAGGGACCACGATGGTTACGCCGCCGCGGAAGGGGTAGATACGCCGCTGTTATAAATGCCGGTATTATGCGGAGCATCTCGGAGAATCTTTGCACGAGAGTCACTGATACCTCGCACCCCTCGACCTTCCCTCGTTCGTTCTACGAACGTCGCTCTGCCAAAATGACGCAGATAATTCCAACGAAACACTCGTGTACATTTCTCTCTGCCGTTTATTCTTCATGTCGAGAATGATATTTTTCCAATTCTAACCCCAACCTAACCCCAATTCTAAATTTAGTTGCCTGCTTTTGTATCGAATTCCTTTGTATCGAATATTTCTATCTTTTAAACGCTACAATCCTTACATTTGCTCGTGTGTCTCGCGAATATACCTCGAATAAAATGTACGAACGAAAATCAGCTACTTTTCAACGTGCAGTTAAAAATGCCAGCGTAAAAATGCCCGTCGTAATATCGCTGATAAAGAAGGACGAGCACACTAGCAGTAGGGAGGTAGTTGCGGCGAAAACTGGCGAAAATACTGCTCGCTTTCCAGCATCGTCGTCATCGCATCGTCGGCTTGCTCAACGCTTCAACATCGGGGCTAATTTAACGTTTGCAGAGAGGGCAGGGGGGCGTCGACTCGGTTCCAAGAGCGGAAGAGAAGCCACGGGTGGCAAAGGCCGATACCATCGAAACCGATCCTCTCATCTAGCTCTCGAGTTAGGTAGTTCTCACTGTAGCTAATGCATGCGGATCCCCGCTCGACGAAACAACTCTATGGCGTTAAACCGGCCCGTTATTGTTCCAGGTGCCACTACCGCAACCTGCGTTGCCTGTTGCAAAAGGTGAAAGCCACGCGGAAGAAACGTTTCGACCAACCTACGTTTCCACGCCCCTCCACTCAATATCTTTCGTATTTCTTTTTTCCTTCTTCTTTCTTCTTTCTTCTTTCTTCTTTCTTCTTTCTTTTTTCTTCTTCTTTCGCTACTAAATTGACAAACGGTAAATATTATATCGGAAAACTAACGCTCGTAACATTTCCAACCATAATTTCCACGAAATTTACACCTTTGCCCGTTAAAGAAATCCTTTTCGTCCTATCGCTATCATTCACAAATCTCGTTCCCTATTCCTCGAACCAACTGCTCGATTGCAAAGCGAAGAATGCAGAGAACGTTAGAAGAAACCGCGAGCTGAAAAACGAAACATTTCGGATACCTGTTAGACACGTTTAATGGCCGTGTAATCGAAATACGTATAATCGAACGAATGTAGGAAAACACGAGAAAACGTATAAAGCGCGGATAAAAAGTTTGTGTCGATCCGCATATCGAATAGCCGTATTCCTATAAACGTCTGGTATCAAAGGTTTCGTCATAAAAGCACGGTTCGAAGTGTAAAGAGCCAGTTTGGAAATATGAACCCAATAAAATTGGACGCACATCATCCTTTCGCGGTGTAGCGTAAAACCGAATCGGTCTTGTGTTACGAAGAATTCCACAAAATTCGATTTAAAACAGGATCTGCGCCCACGTCTCGGAAAACTGGCTGCTTTTAGATCGTACGTTGTACATGGGAAACAATTTACATGTTGGCAAAGGCGTTCCCCTTTTCCGTAGGAACGCGGGACGCGGCGCGACGCGGCACGGCGATGAGCGGAGATCGGCTCGTGTGTTATCAACGGAACGGCCGATTTTTACGCTAAAAGGATATATCAGACAGTTGGAATAAACGGCGCAGCTAGACAACCGTAGCTTAGCGTATCTAACCTATCGTTGAATTGAAAAGTTTGCCCGTTCTAACAATTGTAACGATGTAACAATTTCGGAAATCTAAGCATAAGAAGCATGTTTCTCTTTCATATTATGATTTTGTTCCAATCGTAGTTTGTCGATTATGTTCCATTAGCGTTTCCTACGTATTAGCTAAAACCTTTCTGGATACCTTTCGCTCGTAATGTGTATTGGTACGTACAAGTAGAATTAGTAATTCTTAGGTATCTTTGTAGCCCTCTATTATATCGTACGTACTCGTAATACGTACATCCGATATGCGATTAATATCGAAACCATACAACGTTCGCTCGATCACCCTTTCGATTACGCAAAATTCAATGTCTTTCTATACACGTATAGATATAACATGTGTGTGTGTGTGTGTGTGTGTGTGTGTGTGTGTGTGTGTGTGTGTGTGTGTGTGTGTGTGTGTGTGTGTGTGTGTGTGTGTGTGTGTGTGTGTGTGTGTGTGTGTGTGTGTGTGTGTGTGTGTGTGTGTGTGTTAGATTTGATAGAATAGTACTACATTTTCCGTCTTGTGTTTAACACGAGAGCTTCTTTCGAGAAACAAAGTACGAGACATCATTTATACCAGATACTGCATAATATTTTTCAAGCATATTCCAGCATTTAAATATCAGATACGTATCTAAAGATCGGTGATTCTACTTTCTACGATTCACAGGAATACGAGAAACTAAACGAAACGATTCCGAGAATCTTCCTTAAAACTGGTTGAAAGACGAAGAATGAAATTCGTGGAACTGTTAGATCACCGTAAACGAGACTTGGTAAAATATGGGCATCGTATTCAGATCAGTGATAAGGGAAAATCAAACCTTCTTGCCATCAAGTACGAACAATGTTCAAGAAATATAATTATATATCGTCAAGATAATGTCGCATCCTCTAATCATCGTATATTCGAGCGGATACTAAAATTGTTGGAAAATACGTTTCATCGTGTCGCGTTCCGATCGATTCGTTTTATTTCAAACCAAACCACCTATTACATCGTACGATACGTTCAACCGTGTTTCTACCTTTTCCTACGCTTACCTACGTAGTACCTTTCCGATAATGCATTCGTGCAGATGTCTCTTCGAATCTTCCGACTTTCTCATCGACTTTGCATAAAATTTGTTGGTCGCGCGACGCTCTAAAGTCAGAACAATGGCTCGCACGCGCCTTGATCACTCCATAAAGCGGAAACACTGGCATAACGATAATAAAAACAGCGTGGATCGATTCGAACGTTCCGTGAACACGCGATATTCTCCTTCTCGTTCTCGTAAAACCGACGTCTTGATGCGAGGGCTGTGACAGCAGAGGGGTATACCGCAGCTATCATAATACGAGAACACCCGGAAAATGGATCCTCCGTTTATAACGCCTCACCTATGATATTCCTAGTTTCTCACTATACCAATTAACCGTTTTATCGTTTTCCGATCTTCCAGCGAACTGTTCCGAAAAATTTGCCCATTTCTCAGTCATCGAACATTTACATCTTTCACAATGATATTTCACGGATTTCTATTAAGAAATTTCAGTTCTACCTTCTAACATATATTAATAATTTCACTATTCTTTGCTACCGTTAAACACGTTCCTTGAATCATTTCTGTACCAATATTTATTACCACTTGATTAATCGGTTCTTTGCGTTCCTTCGGCGATCGAGTAACGTCGCGATCCAATGACCTATCGAATTTCGTATCCACCGTGCAATACCTTTCTTAAAACATTGCCGTTCACGCATACACACACACACACACACACATTGCAGCGTAATCGCTTCGCGCAGCATTAGCACTAAAATCACTGAAAAATTATTAAAAAAACAAATCGGGCAAAGTTTGCGCAATGACAAACAACGATAAAGATTAACGGAACAAAGTAATCGAACAATATAGAAATCATATAGGGACGAAACTATGCATCTTTTTTACCCGAACAAAAACCAGAAACATAACATAATCGACATTTCGAGACAACGTAGCTACGTACCTACCTACTTAACCACGATATCCCATAAAAAAGAGAATAAACGTCAGCGATCCGAAGAAGCGAAGATTTAGATATCCCTCGAAACTTTTATGCAACATGTTATCCGATATCCTGCAGCGTCCTCCGACATAAATTCTATTTTTTCATCCAAGTTTCAGCATTAACTCGGTATTTTTATTAACCGTTACACCAGACGAAATATTTTTGACACGTATCAGTCTAACATCGTGAATCTCGAAATTTATTGCCTTTAGGGACAGATTGCGAATTTCATTTTTCTAAATATAAGTATTCGTCGCTGCTTAAATCTTCGAACGTTTATCATTGGGGAAGAATCGAACGATGCACAGCCATTTTGCATTATCTAGTGGCACGTTACAACAGACGTATTTTTACAACGGTAAGACCGAATAAAAATGTATAGCGAGAATCGATGTACGCTATCAGGCGTATCTACGCGAACCTTTTTCTCGCATCGGTATAAATAAGTATAGTGCATCACGATAGTAGTATCGAAAATCGAAATAAATAAATAATTTGCTGCGAGCGTACACGAGCCGCGAGCGCCGCTTTAATGGCGTCGAGGGTCCGCGGAAGGCGTTGGAAAGCAACGCGAGGCGTGTTCCTTTTGGAAATTGTTGAACGCGGCCGTAGCAGGTGAACACGGCTACTAGTTAACGACTGATCGCTTTGTCACGTTCTCTGGTTAGATCTAGCGCACGCCTCGTACATCACACTGGATGGTCGTCAGGATATATCATCGAGAATCAGTGATTCAAATTTCACGCTGGAATTAGAGACGGGCGATACAACTAAATGATCATCAACCAACGAAACGATTATCTTTGGCAGTTTATTAGAAAAAGCTCCGAAATCCGTTTCATATTATTTAGTTTGTTTTCGCACTGGTGCCTCGATCGTGTTCGAACATCCAACAAATAAGAATTCTTATTTTTATCGAAGAATCGATCGAATCAGAATATTCGTGATTTCGGGGTTTTTGCAGATTGCTTCCTTCGAAGTGGAAAATTACGGGGACGGATGAAAAATCGGACGATACATTCGACACTATCTCTCTTGCATCTCGAGTCGTTCGACTTCCCTATCAAATTTTATCGTAATGGATACGTATTACGAAAAATTGACGAAAATCTTATAAAATTAGGGATTATAGAATTTGAAAGCGAGGGTTGCGATATCGCGAGATTACGCAAATGGGATTCCCGTGTTATCGTCTCTGATACTGGTCTCAAAATTAACTCAAGTGATGTAAAAGCGAATTAACCGCAGTAGCGCGCCGATAATATAGGTACCCGTTAATACCGAAACCTAACTATTCGCAAGAATTATTCTGCCGTGGTATTAAACAGATCACGAACAATTATTCTTTCCAAACAACAAACTTTATTCTACTAAGATTTCAGACTTCGGATCAACGTGGAAAAAAGCTGTACTAAATCTTTTTATACGATTTTTAACCCGATATCCGATGCGATTATTAACCCGACATTTTTACAAAATAAAGCTATCCAGTACTTAAAACTACAAGCACTTATTTGTTGCAGCAGCCGTTTTGAAATTCGCGAGTGCGCCAGTGTTTTTCAGTTGGTTGCGAATTAAAAGGTGAAATAAGCGAGACGCTTGAAACGATCGATCAACGAAAAACCTTCTCGAGCGATCGAGAAGGAAGAAGATCTGGCGATGTGCATTTGCCGTGTGCACGAATGGCATAGCGCCATTTCGTGGAAAGTTTCGAGATGCAGAAAACGGCGAGACGTAGCGTGATCCGCGCAACTTTCGGTTATATCCGAAGGAATTTATTGCCTCATTTGTCGGGTCGGCGATTCGTCGCACGTTTTACACGACGGTTAAAGCTTGAGAGGTGTCTGGCGGATCCGCGACCCTCCGCGTGAGCGGCAGAGAAACACCGGAGCCCCCTTAATAAGCGAACTTCCTGGAACGCGATGAAAAATATGTTTTTGCAGGCACGCACGATACGTGTCACGATTTTATTATACCCGCCACTTCCGACGCTGCCACGTATGACGGAAACCGTGGAAAGAAGCTTGGCCGTGCATCTCGGAATAATCGCTTGAACCACTGTGATAATAATGGACGGGCCTTCGCCGCGCCGTTTCTTTCCTTTCACGCCTACCTGGCATCACTGTTACTTCGTTAGGTAATTAACGCGTCGCGTACAAAGAATTAGCTAATTGCCAATTACTAATTACTAGTTCGGCTACTAATCAAACATTCCTCTGCGCGATAATCTTTCCAACTTTTGTAAAATAACGCGAGTGTTTGTAGGATACGTATATCGTGTAACGTTTGCTAGCAAGATCCGGTCAAGCTGTCACAGTCATCGTCGCGAACAATTCGAACGCAAAAGAAATAATATCGATCGATCGATACAATAAAGTATTTGCTCTAAGTCTTCTCCGACTAATTCCGTAAATTACCGAATCCTAGTTTTCGGCCGATAATAGAGTTCAGTTTTTCAGACGTTCCGAATATCTTTCGAAGCGCAATCGTTTCTCCCACCCAATTATGTTGCAGCAGCGTGCTACGTCTTAACGTTAAGGTTAAAATTCTGCAAATTGAAGATATACGCTATCTTGATAAAATAGCTGCTACCTCAACTACGACGATTCTATCATATATTAGGTTACACGTTACGATCGTATTATTGTTAGAATTTCGAAATTATTTTCAATTAGAACCGTTTAAACGAAGGAAATTTCAACAATTATCGCGTGGTTCAAGTGAAGTGGAAACAACGTCTCCTTTTATGTAACGTATACCGTTTACTCTGTCAATAGCAGGTTATTCCATCGCCACAGTTTAATCAGTTTATAACGTTATACTCTAACGATATCCAACCGTTGCATCTTTCACAGTGATACACATCCCATGAAAGGCATCGTCAACGTTTGAAACAGGATTTACTTTATCCCTGTTTCATCGCTGGCTACCTTTCCGCTCTATCACACCTGGTAGAAGCCACGCGTGTACTCGCGGGCATGGTGTGTGCGCTCATGCTCCTAGAAGAACCAGTACTAGTCGTGGGGGCCCTTAAGAGGCTTTCAACTGGGCTTAACGAGACCCGTAGTCGCTATAGTAGTGCCTATTCGTCGCATAATTGCGCTTAATGCTCGGCGAGCTCGATCCGCTCACGTGGCTCGTGGCGATATTATACGCGGTATGGCATCGAGGTCAGAGCCGGGCATTTCGTTAAAAGAGGGCAAATCGGCTACTTCCGGCCGCTGTTTGCGTAGACACAGGCGACAGGTTAGCGGATGAGGCGGGGCAGCCATTTATGAACCTGCTGCACCTTAACAAATCCACTGGACGTTGCACGCACGCACCTGACAACTCGATTTTTATATCGACGTATATAGTCGGCCGATACGCCACGGTTTTTTACGATTACGCGCGGCCAGTTGCGGACGCGACTGGGTGTGGGTTGTGAAATTTACCGGCCGCGGCACGGTACGACGCGGCACGGCGCGACACGGCGCGACACGGCGCGACACGGCGCGGCGCGGCGCGGCGCGGCGCGGCGGGACGCTGGAAATTCGTTCTCTTTTCCACCCTTTTATTTATTTATTTTTTTCCTTTCTCCTCTTTTCCTGCCTTTTTCCTCCTCTTTTTTTTTCGGTTGCGTGTTTTGGCCTTTCTCCCGTTGCTGCTCTCGACCGTGCATATTTGCTTTTGAGGGGTTGTTCCGGTGATAGAAGACCGAGTGTGAATATTGTTTGGCTTTTATTGCGACGCAGTTTCGAACGACGCGAAGCGCTATCGATCCGGCGAGAAATGGACATTCTTTGGATTTTTTTGCTCGCGATCGATATCTGTCTCCCAGGCGTTAACGTTGTAGGACCGCGCGGAACAGAAAAATTGGCAACGCTATATTGGCAAGTCAGAGATTCGAACGTTTCACGTGTTTCGCGTATAAGCTGTCTACATTTCCACGTTTCGTCAGTTCGTCAATATCGTGGAACTTTTCGAAATATCGAAATTTTCAGCATTGGCGAATATATTTTCTATACAAGGCAATACTTTGTTTCTTCGTTTTCTAATTTTCCTATATTCCTTTATGCCTATTCCTTTATTCCTATATTCCTCTATGCAATCGAACTCTCAGTTGCTTTGTGTACGACGATCGTATTCACTTTGTTCCTTCTCTAGCATTGAAATACCATTTTTATGGAAACTTGGTATCTGTGGTGTAGAAAATAATGCGGGTAATTTGACGAATCGTTACGATCCGGTTGCTCGGCAATTTTCTCTAATCATCACTTAATCGGTCATCTATCAGCCGTTTAAATAAAACATACGCTCGCTGGAATAAACTATGGAGAGCTTATCGGGCAATCTTTTTAACGCTATAACGCGTCATGTTAAAAATTCAGTGAAAATTGGCCAACTAAATGATAATTGGAATCATTCGCGTTTACTTTGATATCGGTAAACGGCGGCATTGTGCTTACGATACCGCTGACTTCATCTTCGAAAGGAATATGCTATCCAAAGGTGACATATACCGGCAAATAAATTTCACAGGAATTTCATAAATTCCTCTAATTGCAAGATCTTAAAAATTGTATCGCGCTTTCGTTTAAAAATGATTCCTTGATCAAGAAATAAATTGCAAGAAACACGCTGTACGATCAAAGAGACAGCCGAATTTCTCTACAGTCGATTATTCCGCACCAGCGTGAAAATCACATGCACGGTATCATCCGTGCAGAAAAGCGAACTCGAGCGATTTTCAAGTGCGACGCTGATCGCTGTCAAGAACAGTGGCGAAAGTGAACGTAGTGGAAGGAAGGTGCGCGTGCGTATCGACGGAAGAACAAAGTAGAAGGAAGGAGAGGAAGAAACGAGGCTAAAGGGAAAAAGGACTGAAGAAAAAGGAAAGTAAAAGAGAGAGAGAGAGAGAGAGAGAGAGAGAACGAGACAGAGAAAAGTCACCTCCCAGGTATCAGCGGGCAGCTCCTTTACACGAGCAGCGAATTAAAATTCCACTTCCGGTGGGCTCGCTATCTCTGACCAAAAGCGCGGCGATAAAGTAAGTGGAAGAGCTCGTGGCTCGGGCTTTGAATAAGCAGCTGTGCCCCACAGGCGTTAAGCGCGATAAAAGTCTCGCGAGCGAGCACGTGCACGCGTGACCGCGAATCGAACTCTCTAATTCATATTCGTGCACCTGACTGACCTCTCTCGTTTCTGCTCGGTGCGGTGTCTCGTTTAACACCCCCGCGGGCGAGCGCGCATCACCTGCGCAACCTCGCGACCATACCACCCGTTTTCGAAGGGGGCGCGTGCCTTTCGCCGTGCTTGCTATTCTATTACGCCCGAGACGCTAATTCCCACCTTGAATATTATTAATACGAGCAGCATTGGCGGCAGGGTACAGGTGGATGATGCGAGTCGTGTATGCCTGCGGAGGCGTGCACGTGGCCGAGCTGTCTCCCTGCGGGATTCCCGCTGCTTCGAACCTGCTGCCCCACGACTTTTGCCTTCGTTCGCCGATAGCAAGATACAAGTCGTGTCGGAGAATGTGCGCTTGTGGTGGAGAAGCTGCGGGAGTAGTTGGTGCGAATAGGGCAAGAGGGAGGGAGGGAGGCTGAACGAGCCAGTATGTACCGGACTGCGTGGAATGTAAGATGGTCAACGATAACTTTTAGTTTGGTGAATGGCCAATGGCTTGGTTTCTTTATCAAGCGAGAGTGTACTTTGTACGGGTCGTCCGACAAATTTTTAGATTTAGATTTTTAGCGAGCAAGACTCGATATCGTATGCAGATTTACACATATATACACATCGTAGCTCGAGCAATATATAGTCGTATATGGAGGAACGTTTGCAATCGATGCATCAATCAAAATTGATTATGACAAATCATAATCGTTGGATAATGGCATTCCAACTTGTCTTTTATTTTTAAGATCGTGCTCTCTCACAAACGAAATCGCGGGTATTCTGGAAATATATATAATATCTCGATGGTGAAGCAAGACTTTATTTGTATTCCGCTGCCCTAATGACGTTCATAAAAATATGTATCTGCTTAAACATCTAGTCTACTTACGACTCGTCCCAATTAAAGTTAATCCGTATGCGTACACATTTTACCTTTTTTACAGTATCGTACTCGGCGAAAAATTCTCAGAAAATATTCGTTACATTTTACAACTCTGTTCGAAAAATACGACTTCATAAAATGGAAATGGAGACAGAGGGAAAAATTACACGGAACGTTGAGCGCACGTTGCAAAGACAGCGGCCGATGTAGATCTCGCGGATTTGCGGCTCTCGTTGATAAGAATCGCTATCGTTGGGATCGATCACGCCTCGAGCTCCGCTCGAAAACTTCTCTCGCGAAATAATTATCGCGGTGAGAAAACGGCCGCGTAATTGCGGACACGCTTTAATTCACTTCCGCTTATCTGATGTGTTCGCCGGTCTGTTGCATAACGTAAACCGTAGACCAATTATGACTATGTAGATCGGTTTTACGCGGTGTTTATGGATCCAACGAAATCTTTCTCGCACGAATGAATCCGACCGTGTAAAACGACAGCTTGTTTCTCCAACCTGCGATTGAAACGACGATACGATGGAAATTATTTTATCACGATAATATTTGCATTTGCTAGATTCTTTCGTCGTTCGTGGCTTTTCTCTGTTGTTAACATCGTATTCGACATTGGTATCGTACATGGAAATTTCGAAACTATTTCGCTTCTATTCTAATTAAATTAAATGAGAACACACAAACACACACACACACACACACATGATAGAAAGTTCCTAATTCTATCTACGTGTAAGATATCTCATGCGAATATATTTTTACTTACCATATATCTGAATGCATAAAATTCTTGAAATAAAAAGCGGATTCGTACATTCATAAGGAATTAATATTATCTTTCGGAAATCATGCATCGATCCGCTAGTTAGGCTAGTTAGGATAGTTGTACCGTAAGTGACTATTTAGCACTGACCCGTTACGTAAAACGCAATGACTCACTCGATGACTTCCTGCACCTGTTCCTTGGAAACGAGTTTTCTGGCCCCGAAACACGGAATTTCTAAAGAGGCTACAACGTTGATACGCCGACGAAAGAAAGAGAATAGGCGACTACCGATTACCGACACCAGACGCAAAGTAAATATCGTTGTTCTAGTCGTTTCACGTGATTATTAATCGGTCAGGCATCTGTAACGTATTTCGAAAGTCGGTAGCGTGAAATGCACCGCATCCGGAAAGGGGAAGCGTTCACGTGTCAACGTGAACTCTATGCTGCCTATATCTCTATAGTTGTAGAATCGTCGAAAGAAACTCGACTAGCTTGGAGAAACCCACCGGTTTGTTGCTATCGAATCAAAGATCATCGATCTATAAACTAATCGTCTCGCTTCTATTCCAAAGAAGCAGAATCGTAATCTAATTCCAAACCACACAAAAATCTTGCCTTCTCATCTGCCCAAAATTTCAACGATCTTTCTCTCCTTCTCTCTTTTCCAATCAATCAGAAGAAGAATCAATCGTTGGAACACAATTTCCTATTCAGTTTCGATATTATACCTATTGCACTTTCGAATCGTTTCACATTCATCCAGCAACTTTTATTTATCGTCGAATCCATCGTCGAATTCGAGTCGTTCCCTATAAAATCAACAGATGGAAAACAGACGGAAAACAGATCGATCGTTCGGTATTACGGACGAGAAACGATCCGTTCCAAGTACTCGCAGGAGAAGGATGCACGGTTTTGCGGAATCGTAGGGAAAAAGTTGCGGAAACAGACGCACGATTAACGGGGTCGAGTGGTCGTGGTAAAGCCAACGATGACTGCGACATGGTTTCTGCATTAGATCGACGCGTTCCTCGTTAACAATAATAAAGAGACATCCAGGAAACTACACTTCCTTCGACCAGTGTCAAAATCCGGTGTCGGCGAACGATAACGCGGGTTGGCGAGCAACGACGGGCAATTATACTCCGCATGAGATTCCTACTTATTTTCCTTCGTTGCCAAGTGTCTCGTCGATTGCCTTCGGGACGCTTCGTTCGATCTGTCGCAACGGTCCCAACTATCTATCTACGTAGTCACTCTTAAAGCCGATGTCACGTTAGAATTTCATCGATCTACTGGAATATTTTATTTTATAATTCGATATTATAATCGATATTAATTATACACGATGCTATAACCGAATAGAAAGAGAATAGCGAAAGAATGGAATACCGAAGAGAACGGAGTACAAGTCCTCTTATACGGCAGTTATGCAGGTAGTAATATTTATCGTTGATGGAAAAAGTTCCCGTTCTCTCGTCTAAATCAAACATTTCCCGACACAAAAAGGAAAGAAAAAACCCTCGAAACGTACGAAATAACTTTTCCTACATCTGGTAACTGGTATTACCTACCGTGCAGATATGGAATTGTCTAGAATTGATAAAGCGTTTCATACGTATCATTCGGTATTGGTCAAGCGGAAGGAGGCCGCAAGAGGAATCTCGGGGAAAAGGAATGGCCAGCAATCTTGATATAAGTAATGCATTTCTTTTATATCTCCACGAGATAAAGAATAATGGATGGGGCTCGGTCACGTCGCGCGGAAGATATGATACCTTCCGCTTTTGCCAGGATCCATCGAGATGACGATGATAACGATAATTCGATCGGCTCGCGAAAACGTATAACCGTCGAAAGATCGGGAAATCAAAAGACGGATTTTCCCACGCGACAAAAATCCTTATCCATCTACGATAAATAAAGTCACCGTGCCATGACACGCACGCTACCGCCTATAGAAAACTAGACACCGTTTTATTTTTGTCTCGTCGACGAATCGCCATTTAGTCGCTAACGGTCCAACAGAGGATGTAACACCGAGTAATATTAGAAACTTACTCGTGTCGACTGTAACTTACCGGATCGGGAAATCTGCCAACCTGAAAAATACAAACCAGTATAAATACTTGGAAACCTTTGAACAAATAATGTTGAAATAACTACTATGATATATTACTATAATAATCGTAATCTATGACCAAAAGTAGCCGATTCGTTGTGAATTAATCACGTAACATGCAACTTGCAAGAAGGCGACGGCGCGCGAGGCGGGCAGAACGAAACAGAACTTGACATTTATTACAAGAAACAAAAATGGAATTACGTCGCGTCGTATTTAAATTCTTAGAGCGATGGTGGCCGATAAAGAGGCACATTGCCGCGATGATTCATCGAGGGCGTAAAAGAAATGAGCCACAGGCACGACGGAGAAATATTAGGCGGCGTTCTGACCATACGAATGGAATCTTTATTTCGACGCGACACAGTTTGGACTTTTCGAGATATCACCGTGAGATATCACCGTCGTCCAACGTGCCTCTCTCTCTCTCTCTCTCTCCCTCTCTCTCCATCTATCTATCTCTGCTCTTCACTCTCGCTGTGTAATTATCGCGTATACTAGAATTATCTACGCACGGCATGTATCGTCCCGCGGTCGAGCAGATGCTATAGCAAGATGAAAAAATTAGACTGTCGTTGGAAACTCGACGTCGACCTTCACCATGTACGTATTTCGTTCTGGAAAAAGATCAGTTCCAATGTAGTTATGATTTCATAAAGGTGACGTTGGAAATTTAACAAACCGAAATATATAATCTGCCGAGGTTCGTCCCTGTAAAAATTGCGTAATTGCATTTAACACGTTGAAAATACGTCTTTAGAGGTAACGATAGTCGCGCGATAAAGATATTCTCTTAGAATTTAGCGAACGGTTAAATGGTTAACGAGTTAACGTAGATAACGCGAGGGAAGGAATTTAACGGCTGATTAAAAAACAGAGGTCTATACGGTATATAGGAGAATTAAGTACGACTGAAAAGCACGAAATATTAATTACAACTAGAACCGATCATCTTTCATCCAAACGAGCAAAGACAAATAGTCAGGATTTAATATTATTTCGCCGAATCGTAGGTGCGCGATATAAGCTATAAAAGCGAAGGAGTGACATACGAGCGGCTCCGAGCCAAAATCACCTCCGACTTGATGGAGTGCTGGAAGATCCCCCTCGGCTTCCAGATCCGCTCCCGTCCACGGCACGTCCGCGTCCCAACGACTAGACCAGACCGACGTCCGACGTCCGACGTCCGACGTGTTTGTTCGTCCCTGAATAAAAGCGGCTTTTCTCTGCACGGCCACGCTCTTATCCAGGAAATATCATTTTATTTCATTTATGGCCATAACGTCTAAAGGGGATTCCTCCTTGCTCGATACCTCCTACACTTTTATTGGCCCCTTCGAATCTCGATCATATATTTCAGCTCGACCAGTCACGCTTCGTACCACGTTCCACGTTCCACCTACCTACTTATTGTCAGATTCGACAGCCTCGGCAAACTTTCGATCGCGCGATCGCTTCGTTGGCGCTTGCAATCAAGCGCCTCGTTGCTTCCAATTTACTAGTAAATGAATTGTACGTATGGTTGTTATAGAAGATTAAACATAATGAAGTAAAGTTGCTACGACATTGTGTACTTGTACCGCTTACGTCGCGGTAGCGTATCGCCAAATAGGACAAATTTCACGATCTTGGAATTTTCACGAAACGACAACGCGACGAGTGCAGCGTAAATTGGTAGGAAGGTAGCGTCGTTTGGTCGGGATCGTGCGATATCGGTCTGTAGTCGATATCGGCGTATAGCAAGGAACATGAGAGGCGGACGATGCAGTCGCGGCAACTCGTGAGACATGAAAATTGTTATTCTCCGAGCCGGCACGGGAACTGGCGCGCATAAACTCAGAATCCGATGTTTCACGTGCCATATTCCGGCAAACCACCATCTCCGTGCACGGCTCGTGTCACGTACACGCCAACGAATCACGTCCCGGACCCGGCTGATCCATATCAGACAGCACGCGTGAGTTTCGAATCCGACCGATCGAATACTTTGCCCGAGGCGATCACGTTCTACCTACGATTTCGCATACGAATAACGCGACACTTTCTGAAAATCACCTGCGATAGAACCGCACTTGTAATAGCGCCCGATTTCATTCGAAAATTTTCTCTGCCACTTCGAACGCCATCGAGAATCTCTACTTTCAGGCATGGTCTAACGACAAGTCGGAAACTCGTTACGCTCGAAAGTCTGCATATAGGTAGGCTATGTTTTCGTAAAACGTGCGAATATTCCGATCACTAACCAAAGTACAAAATCGGACGCAACCAAGTATCTAATCTAGAAAATATTTCGTACGTCTAGGTCGTCAGGGTGTGAAGCCTCGTCCAACGAGGAAATTATCACAGAAACGAAGCGGGGCATTTGAATAGCATCAGCGGGTGGCAACTCGCGCGAGGCCAACAATTTCCATCCACAAAGCTATAGCGCTAAACGGTTACGGTGACCGACAGCCGACTCGCTGAAAAATATGGAGCGAGAGCGGAATTCTACGCGCGTTTTACTCGACCCGATTAGGTCACAGCCCGTATAGCGCTTCTCGTCGCTTCATTTCATATTCCGGCAAGTAGACGTTCGCTTGACATTTATCCGTGTATATATATATATATATATATGTGTGTGTGTGTGTGTGTGTGTACACAGAATTTCCCCTTCGAGGTAGCACCCTGAAAAATCCGCTGCAAACATCCAAGCCAACAACGATATATACATTCCGCTTATCGACCAGCTCCTTTTCCCTTTTTCCTTCCTTTCTTTCCTTTTTGCTATTTTTCTTTCCCTCCTCTTTCCTCTTTCTCTTTCTTTTTTTCTTTTCCTTCGAGGGGAACCAGATCCAGAGGGCTAGGTTCGAGCGTTTCCGCGAGAAGCTATAAAGTGACACTTCCCGCTTGCAAATATAAACTTGTTCGCGGTCGACAGAGCGAATATTAGGAGCGTGGGGCCCTGCAAGAGGACGGGAGGAGGTAGTACGGAGCAGTGGAACGGATATGCGGGCTTCGCCCATGGGAGTATTACGGATTCAAGGTGAGTAGGGATCCCACGGAGTAACCCGAGACATCAGCGGGCTAATATTTCCATATTCCGATATCGAATAAATGGACCGTTGGCGGGCGCGCGACGCGCTCATAAATCCTACGTCGACCCGTCATGCATCACCGGCCAGCCGGGAAAGATTCCGAGTCAGCCGGGGGTGGCAGGTGCTTTCTTCCTCTGCGTCCGTTAACCGTGTTTCTCGAATCGTGTCGCGTTGAGACGCGAACATTTCGAAAGTCCAGCTGATTAACAATTCGATTTAATAGAATTTCACTGGAATCGAATAGAATCTGCCGATAGAATGGCCCAACATTCGGAATAAGTGGAATAATTCAGCGAGCAATCAAGCAACATACGTATCTCTCTGTTGCCAAATGCGTGAACTTACGTAAGTACATTTACCTCGCGAACGTGCTACGAACAATCGCAAATTACAAGGTAAATTTCAAAAGAGAACACACCAGTCCTTCCGTTATCGCTCTAATCAGTCTTTATATTTATCAAGTTTCCATTCGCTGTTTTCCAACAAGATATCGGAAATTCACGGAAGCCTGCTTAGAAATCGGAAGATTATCTGGCTCGATGTCGTCGGTGACGCGCGTCATTCCACGCAACGGAAGATGACACGAACCGAACCGAACCGAACCGGACCGCACGGATCGACGTTCGTACGATTCGAAAAGTCACGAGTTGACCGATCAATGGTCGACCCCTGTCGTCCAGTTCGATAGGTCAACGTTATTGCTGGCGAGATAAGAACCGCCAGCTTCCACGTCCCGTGTCCCGACAGCTGATCAACATGCCAACGCTAGCTTTCCGCGGCCAAGGAACTTTTTACCATGTGACACGTACGCTACCAGCAAGTGCGAATCTACGCGACGATTCGACCAAACATCTACTTCCGACGATGAGCAAGAATTATCGTCGACTTCGAAACGATCGATTATCAACCGTTCGCGCATTGCGTGATAACCATATAAACAACAATTCGCAAACATTCGCAATGTTCTCTTCTTCTGAAACAAAATTTACGAGCTGCGGAAAGTATTACCGGAACACGCTACGTGTCCCCTACTGCCAATTATTTCGACTTCCTTCGTATTAGCAAGAGAAATTCGTTCGAAGCAGATACTGTTTACACGATACTTTCAAGTGGAATTAAAAACCTCGTAAACGATCGTCGGCTAATCGTTCGATACGCGATCGATCGTTTGGCAATGCTAGTATTAGGTATGTAACGAAGGAAAGGAATCTACTGTTAATCGATGGCAGTGTTACGGCGCGGCACGGCGGCGACGCGACGGCTGCCAAACGCGTAATCTGGTATCCATAACGCGGCGTGAAATCCTCACCGCGAAAGAATCCAGGGCCGTGGCCTTGTGTTCCAGGCCCAGGTCGAACGTGTCAAGCGGTGGAGAAGGCGCGACAAGAAAACAGGGATCGTTGCCAACGCTTCGAGCTACCTCGGCCTAAGGCCTAAGCGAGTCGTCGTAAACTAAGCGCCTCGCGACTTGTAAATTCACCTCTGGCGTTTTAATGGTCTACCACGAGCGTGTATTATTTTCAGGGGCATTAATAACGCCGCGCCGCGGTGAAAGGCTATCGCCAATTAATTAGTCACCTAGCGGCTCTCCCTACCCTGTAAACGCCTCTTCTCTTGCTTCTCTTTACGAATACACAGAATCCTTCTATCCAATAATTTACTAACGATACGTATTTGTCAGTTGACAAGTTCGATTACACGAGTTTTAGATTATAGGCGTTTCTTTCGCGATTTTACAATTTTACAATTTCACGCGAAGAAATTGTATACAATTTTATTCTACCGTTTTATTTCTATCGTTTATAATTTACTCGTTTGTTATCGAGTTCGATTCTGTCAAGTGGTAACAGAGTGTCCAGCGTCTTGTGAAATTTCAATAACGTCGGTTTAATTACGCGATGCAGCGTCCAGATACGTGGTTAAATCCGTTGCCGCGAAATCGTCGCGACGAACATCGAAGACTGGCAACGTCGTTCTCAAAGTTGAACAAGCGAGAATAAGGGGTAGTTGGATCTGAAAGTTCTTCGGTTAGCTGCCCCTGAGAGGGTCAAGATCGATGGCCGAGAAAACCGAGCGTGTCACGGATCTCGGTGTAGGGTCCAGCGAGAAAGAACTTTTTTACAATGCTTCTCTCCTTCTCTCTCTCTCTCTCTCTCTCTCTCTCTCTCTCTCTCTTTTCTTTTCTTTCTCTTTCGATCTCTAGGTTTCGATGAAACGTCTATTATCGCTGTGAAACGAACAAACGAACAAACATTTTAACATAGTTGGCAAAACCTCCACCAAGAGTTCACCCAAGCGTTCGATTTTCTCCCCTTATAATTAGATAATTCGGTTGAGAGAGTCGCTTACTTGGAAAGTTAATAAACTCGTCGAGAGTTAAAAGCTAAATGCAGAAATTCAAACTCTCTGGCGACAAACTCTTTCGTTTTCTACGCTACTTCCTACTTCGTACTTATTTCCTAGCGATTTGATCTTTATGGAGAAATTAGCGATCGCAGCACGGTAACCGGGACACCTTGCGCAAATCAAAAGCCTCGTCGATGATTCGAACGTATCCGATGTTCAGGTTGCACGTTTCCAGCTACTCGTAATTCCCAATTAAAGATATACCAACGTTGAACAGACCGCGTAAAAAGGTAATCCAGACAAGGTAATTGGACGATAACTGATAGACGTGACGTGGTGTGCTGGCAGGCGAAATTAATACGCAGATTATCCAGGAACGTTGGCTCTCGAGTCGTTAGAGCCGAAGTCCCGCGCCTAATTCGTGTCTTCCTTCGCAACTTATAATTCAAGCGCGCAGACTGGAACCGAACTGAACAGAACTGAACAGAACTGAACAGAACTGAACAGAACTACGGCAACTTGCGCAACGGTAATTATACACTTCAGCCCCGTTCCCGCGCGCTACCTGCCCGTCTGGCTGGCTGCCTCCGCGCCCTTAAATTTCGCTTTATTTATGTCTCGACTGACGGCTTCACGCTCCCTTCGTCCACCGTTCTCGGATGAATCTCGCGACCGGCAACTATCCAGCAACAGAAGAACACGCTGATTTCCCATGACGATGTTCGCAACCTTCGATCGAGCGTTAAATAAAACGATGTCTATAGCGAATTCTTTCTTTACCTTGACGAGCAATGGTTACGCGTAATGGTTAGAATACTTTACCCTACGATATTTCCGATTTTATTGGAAACGCAGCTTGCGTAACGTACCGTACAATAACGTACGTATTGCGCAACATACGTTGCATACATTGTTATTAGCTAGAATCATGTGAAAAAATGAAGGAATTTGCAAAAGTCAAAAAGATAGGGAACAGAAACAGGAACGTTAAAACAGGAACGAAGCGAAAGGAAAGAAATCTAAAATGTGTAAAATTAACTGTAAAATTGAAGGACGTAAAAATGAAGAGGAAGACGTAGATGAGATATTCGAAAGACAGTCAGCTGCACTAGCACAAGCTACCACCACAAGGTAGAAACTTTTACCGTTGTGACGTAACCAAGAACAGCTGTATCAGTTTCTCATCGAAGCATGAACGGAATGGCGGAAAGTGCGTAATTTACCGCGAGCACTTCTCGCGAGTATTTCTCACCGCGGCTTCTAGGCGGCGTGTTAATGCAATTATAACGGAAGGCAGAAGAATACGCGACAATGGGGGAGCGCGGAATAAGAAGTAACCCAGGATAGGTAGCTGGACAAGATTTAAGAGGCAGGCCTGGGGGCAGTAACTCTTATAACAGCATTAAAACAGAGCACTTTAATTTACCGCACTGTAGATTTCATTCCTTGTGCTCAAACAGTCCGCGTCGACTTCCATTCTTCGCGCGCGCGTTATATAGGGTAACTCTACCGTGCTTCCAAGCAAACTTTCCACAATGCACTCGGTCCGACCAACCGAACCGGCAAACGTATTATAAACGTAAGCTATGTTAACCGTGCGATGCCATTGAATTTTCTTTGAAAATTGTATCCACCGGTTCTGTTAGAATCCTCGCACCAATTAATCGATCAATTTTATTTTGCCCTGTAAAGATTTCGTCGTCGTTGCTTTTACAGCACGTACGCAGCAATACAATTATATCTTGTTAAATCGTTACGTGGTTGAATGACGTTGTTGAACGACGAGCTTTCCAAAATTATATAAATCTTAATCCGCCTGTCTTTTCCGATCGAATAGAAAGAACGTTCTTAATGGTTAAAGTTGAGTAGAATAATCTGTATTTTAAGAACACTTTGTACATGCGGTGCGAAGCTTCCTCGAGCTCAACATGACCAAAACTTTCCGCGATTTATGTAACAATTATTTCAGCCAGCCATGTTTCTTCCCCGTGCTTCGGTGCGATCGCGTTGTTCTCATTATGGCGTTCAATTCGCTACGCTTCCCACGAGAAATTAATTGAACCCAACTATGAGCAAAATTTTCCTCGAGTTTCGAGACAGGACGCTCCGTTTATTCAGCTTGACGCACAACGCGCCAGAGAATTTTGTTCAGAAACTGATGAAACCATGACACGCAGATTTAACCGAGGTCGATTTCAGGTTAATTGTCTATTACATTGTTTCTGCAAGCGTAACATCCTCTCGCCGTTGCAATACACTTTTTATCGCTTTATCATCGAGAACGTAATTGCTAATTTACGTACCTGTATAATAAATAACTAATTCCGATTCTTGGCAACATTTTCATCGGGAAAGGAATTTGTAAGGTAAGATAAAATACCCAGTAACCAAGAAGATAACCAAGATAACCAAGAAAAAAGGGAAGAAAGAAAGAGAAAATGTTAAAATCCTAACGTCGTTATTCTAGTTTCGTATACTACGCTATCATCTTCCGTCATCTTGTTCGATATTTTCCACTTGTACGAATCAACTCGCCTGCCTTCCAATTTCCTACACTTACGATTGTCGGAAACACGGTCGCATCGATCAGTGCAAGATCCTTTGAATCGTTTTCAGAAACAAAACGATGCTAGTGTGGCGCTACGAAATTTACTGTATCTGGCGCCGCTTCTATATTTACGATGGGCACCAGGACAACGAGCGACACCTACGTGATCCAACGAAGCGTCTTCGGCATACGCAGACCCGATGCTTCTTCCGCTTTTCATTCCAGCCCACGCCCTTTCGTGCTGAAATTAAAACGCGAACCCAGCACGACGGACGTGCGAGCACTGCGATGCTCGCAAATACGTCGTCGACGGTAAATAATTCCTAATTAGCCCGGCGGCCAATCCACGACAATAACAATAGTGACTCTTTCTTCAATAGTGATTCTTTCTTCTTTTAATCGCAAATACCATTTATTATTCGCAGTGTGACGAAAGTAACGCAAATCGACACAATTTTCATTATTTCATTCGATTATTGGCAAAATGGTTGCTCCCATCTAAATAGAAAATAGAAATCTAACGCTCAGGGAATGGGACAAACGTGCGATGGGACAACGATAGAGATATAAAACTAAAATTGAAAGCTACTAAAATTAATGCATAGAATTCCCTAAAAAAAAAAAAAAAAACGGTACACAACTTTCAGGACTTTGAATAAGATATGTTCTCTGAAATTTCCCGGCGTCTCGCTGCAGCAAAGTCAAGTAATTAAACGGATAATGTGGACACATTGGAAAAACAAACGGAGGTAGCTGGATATTCAAATGAAACGGCAGGAGTGAAAGGAGAAAAAGAAACAGAGGAAGAAGGAGGAGAAGAAGAAGAAGAAGAAGAAGAAGAAGAAGAAGAAGACGACGACGACGACGACGATGAAGAAGAAGAGGAAGAAGAAGAAGAAGAAGAAGAAGAAGAAGAAGAAGAAGAAGAAGAAGAAGGAGAAGAAGAAGGAGAAGAAGAAGCAGAAGAAGTTTGAGAAGCAGGAGAAGAAGAAGAAATTGCTATGCGGGACGCGGCGGAGCAGCATAACGGTAAGGCCTCGCTGGCAAACGATCGTGGTGTCATTGTGCCGTCACAATGCAAGGTTATTCATCTGAGATTCTCACGGCGACATCAATCCTATCGCTCGATAGAAATCTCCCCTCTGCCTCGCGAGTATTCCAGCTTCATTAGAAAGACGTGGCCCATGAATATGCGCGATGCGACCGACCTGATCAAGCTGCCATATCGCGTCACTTATCCGTGCAGACGATTTTCCCTGTAAATGCGACGCAGCCAGCTCGCGACACGTGTGCCGCGAATTTTGACGGAAGTCTCGGCTATCGTGTCGTATGTCGTGTCGTGTCGTGTCGTGTCGTGTCGTGCCGTATCGTGTCGCGTCGGCGAACGACTGATTCATTGGCCCGGGGTTTGATGCTGTTTGTCCAATTTAATTTTGTTTCCTCCCTTACAACTCCAACCCCTCACGATACACCTTGATACTTTCGTTAATTGATTTCACGAATTGATTTCGTGAATTTTCTCAGCCGCGCGACGAATAGGCACTACGATACTGCCGGTCATAAATATTAGCATCAGCTCGTTCTACATATTTGTTAAAAAGCTAACAAATTTTACTTCGATTAGGATTTTACGCGCGTATCAACATCGTGTCACATAACGACGTGTCACGACTCAAAATAATTCAACTCTATGTGAAAAGAACATCAAAACCTATATAGTATAGTATAGTCACGTACAGCAGGGACACCTGCAAGTGGGCGGAACAAAGCCCAAGTATAATAATTTAATGTAAGTCGCGAAGGTATCGAACGTCAAAGTGGTCGGAGAGTGCGTGGGCTGGCAAAAGAAAAAAACAAGGCGAATAATGGTCGCCCTTCTATATTTCTTGGCGCAATCAAGACATTGCTAGATAATTTGTGGTCGTGGAGGCCGGATACTTCGAAGGGGCTACATAGTAAAGATCTAATATACCCGACTCATAATCATTAATCACCGAAGAGAAATCACCCGGATGGATGGCTAGTGCTTGCCGCTTTTTCTCTGACTGCGAAGAAACTTGAGTGTACGTACGTACATATACTGAACATTCCGACGGAAACCTAAATCATTCTCAGCAAATAACGACCGAATGTTCCTAATATCTGACAATTGTTCGATCTCCTCTAATTATTAGTTCGAATCGTTAAATTACATCTTCCCTCCTTCAAACGAATAATCCGCGAAATCCTTTCTCTCTATTGCGCTGCTCTAGGAGTTTTAATATAAAGTTGCTTTGCAAAAAAAAAAAAAAAAAGAGAGAAAGAGAAAGAAAGAAAGAAAAAAAAGAGGAAGAACGAAAAAAGAAAAGAAAAGAAAAATGGAAGAAGATTGCCTCGAAAAAAGATAAAGAAGACTTTAAACGAAGAAACAGGCATGTAATACAGGTTCTTTTTTTTTACAATTGGAAGCTTAAATTGCTGTAACAGAGTGAAGCGTTTCCCTTAAACGTTTAGAAAAAGGACTTTAAACGGTAATATCTTAACCCAAATTGACCATACTTTTGTCTGTAAAAAACCGTGCTTAGTTTTACGGAACCTGTATACCTACGTGCACGTAAGGCGTGAAATCGTATATTTTAAAAGATCAATAGAGGACGTAGTGTAGCGGAAAATTTAGCGTAACACAGGATACTTAATAAAATAATAGCGTACACAGGATACTTAATAAAATAATAGCGTACAGGTTACGTTCTATAAAATACAAAGGTTAGGTATTATCATTAAACCGTAGAAACGAAACCTTTCCGATATAAAGAAAATATGCGAACGTACTGCCTCTTCGTGCCAAAACTTTTCTCCAAGTACGACAGCGGAAACCGTTTTTTCCATATCGATCCTATCTGTCCTGTCCTGATCCTATAAACTGTGAATAAATATTTGCACGTTTTTCTAGAACGCATACGCGTATTCAGTATGCATAAACATACGCAGTCGATCTACGAGAATTAGCGACAAGGTAGGAAAAAACAGAATCCTCGCGGTGGAGGTTTTCTTGAAGCTAGGAAACTCTCGTCTCTATAGAAGCACGTTTTACGATCGGTCGGGGGTGGGAGCGGTGGGCGTGCGTGAGGGGTGGCGGTTCGCGTGGAATACACGCCGGTTGCTAACTCAGCTGACCGGTCATTAATAAACCGAAGCCATTACCAAGCAACCTCCGAATGTGCATGGTCGCGTCTGTGTGCACCAACTATGTACACGGGTATGTATCTAAAACCACTATCCTGAGAGTTTCCCTGGCCGATTCAGATCTGCGCCCCCGCCCCCCCCCCGCCTCTCCCCCGCCCTCGTGTTGCCCGTGGCGGGCGTCGCAACCCCCGCTTCCTCTTTAACCGGAACAGGGCGGCAGCCAAGTCGGGTTATACCGCTCTGGTCCCGCTGCTATGTCATTTATAAATGTCCTCGCGAAATGACCCGTTCGTCCATCTCATCCCTTAAGCACGGTCATTAAAGTCAGCCATACTTGGCCACTCGGCGAGGGAATATTTTGGACCGGTTAATGGAATGATTTAGTAAATGGAAGGCCACAGCCGCGTTTCCGAACGCGGTTAACTTTTGTCTTCTTTCTCGTTCGGTTTCTTCTTTGGTTGATTAATTTGCGAGTTTGCGAATATACAATAGCAAGGGATTCGTGATTTACTCGTTTGGAAGTTATGTTCTGAAATTTCTGTTCCTTTTCTAACTTTGGCGTAACGATAAAACGTTGTTTACAGAAAGGTTGAAACAATCTTCCGGTCGTAATCTTTCTCTCCGTTAAACTATGTAACGTCGCTCGCCGCGTATTGGAAAATAATTAATAATTCAACTGCTTCTTCCCTCTTCTTTCCTCTTTTCCTTTTTTCCTCTTGTTTTCTTTTTTCTTTTTCTCTTTTGCAAATCGATAATATATACATACGCAATTCTTTTATTCAATCGCGAACGTCAACACGTGTCATCGTAATTTGATCGTTTACGCGGCTCGGGGCGTCGCCGTGTTCGACTAACGAAACACGTATCACCGTTCCTGGTGTTTACAGTGAAAAACGAAAAGCGCGCGTGACCCGTCATTACGATTCCTCTCCAATCGAGGAATCGAGGAATCACAATGACCCGGCCATTCTAATCCAGTCGATGCACGATGCAATTGTTGCATATGCTCGCATGCCGTCATGCGTGATTCCAAGTAAGGAATGAACATGATGGGATTAAGGGAATCCGTAATTATCACAGAATTCACATCTGCGATGAGCCTCATTTCTTTTGTAACAATCCAACGTACGGAATACGACGCCAGATCATGTTGCCAACATGGATAATCGATATCTCTCGCGCAATCATCGTTATCACTCGATAAATTTTCCAATGTTCTTGGAAGTTAGCCTACATCTCGCTTTGCTCGGTCGTTGTTCCGCTTTACCGCGTATTTATTAACAATACCACGTTATACTTGAAACGCATTGTCATTTTAAAGAAACTCTTAATGTACACATGCAGTTTCCACTTTGCAGATTGAAATGAAAGATCTTACAAAATTAGAATCTTCGTTTCTGGCAAAAAAAAAAAAAAAAGAAAAAGAAAGAAAAGAAGAAAGACAGAAAATGAAAATTCTAATATGTAAAAGACAAGAGCAAAAGATTGGCGTAAAGATCTGCTTAAAAGTAGCGTTTCGATTTCTCAAACTATATATATCGAGCGTTCGAATCTATCTTGTCCGTATCTACTTAAAGGTAGGTATTATTCTTTTGCCCCGAACTGTTTCTCGCATGTTTTGGAAACTCATCATTCCCAATTACAGTTAAACTTATTTGCGATACGAAGTAAGCTCGTTCGCAGAATAAAAATTGTGCCGATTGCCACCGACGAAGCTACGTGCACCCAACGCAGTTGCAACTGCTGCAACAGGAAGAAAGAGAAGCAGCTGGAACATTACGAAGGATGGGAACCGCGGAGCCAATAATTCAAATCCTCTGCGTCCGTTCATGTAAATTGCTTGGAACGTTCATACAGTGGGGTACCGAGTGGTTTAAGGGAAACGTCACATTCGTTTCAACGACGTCGAACGTCTCTCTGGTAGCGCGTCAGGCGTCTAATATATCGACGTTAAGCGTGTATGTTGGTCTGGAGACATGCCCACAGGGCGACAGGCTGGTTGGTGGTTTTCCATTCCACGCGTGTGGAAGGATCAGAATGCGAGCAAAGGACGCTACCTCGGCGAGCATCGCGAACGATGAAAATTCTCTTTGCTGGCGGTGTCGAATGGCGATTTTAGGAAAAATAACACGATGACACGCAAGCCGTTGTACTGGATCTCGGACGATGACTGCTACCCGCTCCCGCTCGCTCTGGGAATTTCGTTTCCTTTCCGTTCACGTGCCGACTATTAGGCTGAACTATGAAGGAGTGGCTTGAATACCGAAATTTATATCGCCTCGATTTTATCCGTGAACGATAGCCTGGTGAATAATTCCTCGTGATCGGGCTTGGGCGTCGTTTCAAATCAACTATTCGAAAGACGATTACTTAAGTAATACGTTATCTTGTTTGGCTAGAAATTGTTATTTCGAAAGAATTATCCATTAATTTATACGAACAAGCAAACGACTCGTCGACTGCATTATTTTATCGCTTACCTACGATCAACTATCGAACGAAACGTAGCGTTTCGCAATAGCAGCTAATTTATCAATTCGATCGGAAATACAAATTTCTCTCTGCTCGATCTTCTCGAGCTCGCTAGAGTTTCAAACGATATTCGGCAGTTTACGAACGATAAACGATAAACGTTTACCATTCGTAAATTTTACGACTGTCGAACTTATTTGCAGCATTGGAAACATGGAATCGCGCAACACGCTATTACGTTCTCTTCCCTTTGTGGATATCGCTTACTTTTAGGCAGACAAGTAGCGAGCTTCGGTAGATGTCCTGTAACTCGTCCCGTTTCCGGGTATTTTTCATTTCGCATGATCGATCGCGCTGCTCGATCGCGTTTCTTATCGAAACATGGCTGAGTAGAAAAACTTGTTCCTGTCACCGATCGGACTCCATGACACCTGTTAGCGCGCGAAATTTGATCGATCGACAACGACAATGCCGATACTCGGCTATAGGTCTCCGTGGGGAAGAGTCACGGCAAAAAAGCACATTTGACAAACAGTTATGGTATGGTTCCATATACAGGGAATATGTGCCAGACAGACGGATCGTAATACGATGTGGCTGGCCCGCGTAGAATCATGGAATACACGGTTTCCCTCTCAGAATTGACGAGTGCTTGGTCGCATCGTGCCTTTGATATTTTCCCGGGGTATCGTTCCCGTCCATATACCGTTTTACAGCATCGGCTTTCCCATATCTCGCACGGTTAACGGATCGCGCGACCATTTACCTTTCAAATTATTTGTTTCTTCTCGGGCTCGATAGCTTCGACATTTCGCCTCGTCCTCCTCGGTTTTATCTCTTAGTGCTTGGTCTTTTTAGTACGTTTTCTCGAATCATACAACTTTTCAATTATTTCCATTTATCAGATGCCAATTTCTACAGTTGCTTTTCTCCTCTCCATAATACCACATCCTTAGAAGCTTTCCTTCTCAATCTCTCAACACAGAAGCCACCAAGTATATTACAGGTCGGTATATTACCTGGCCTGGTTCCGGCGTTGTACACATATATTTATCTACATCTTTGAAGCTGCGTATAACGTCTTTAATCTATATCGTAGTATTTTCCTATTCTTGCAGAAAACAAACTATTTGCTTGGTCTCGTTCATTTTACAAATACTGATTTCTGCACAGAAGAATCAAACGAACTTTATGCGTATAAACGACCAGCTACGTACGTAGAAGCTAGGTCGATAATTCAAACCCGGAGAATAGTGCTTAACCACCGTAAAGAGAGAAGGTCAAAGGCTATACTTGTCAGAGTTGCGTGTGTAGAACGAGCGAGAAAGACACAGTAACTCAGGCATAGTTAGTCTTTAAAGCGTTCAAACTGAACAAAATAAAGAATGAACAGAGCATCGAAACTGGAATAACGGAACACGTTAAATCAGTTTACTCGAAAGACATTTTGCAACGTCCTCGAGAGTTGCGGACCTGGTTTCCGTTGTTAAAGTTAGGGGAGCGAAAAGAAGCGAATCGATAAGTTTCCAGTCGACTAATAATTAAAATAAATAAAAAAAAAAAAAAAAAAAACGTTACGAATCAAGTAACGAAACGTTCTGTAGATTCGAGAAGCTAGCAACGGTGTTGCCTCTGATCATCGATTCATCGGTCAAATTCAGGTCCATCGATCGTTATTAAAATTCGACTAAGGTGGCCCCCGATGCTTACGAACGTCAGTCGACGTACGTTACACGCTACACCTTGGAGCATCGGTGACGTTCGTACGACGATATTCAAATTATCCATACCGTATCGTCTATAGTCCGGCGTACGATACTCAGACCGAAGGATCGATCGCCTCGAAGGGGAATAACTTGCAGATTGGTCGGTCGGAGTGTTACGAGAATCTTAGCGTGGCGTCGCGTTGCGTTGCGTCAAGCACTGGTCTCGCACGACAAGAATACTCTCTTTCGTTTTACACAAACGTAAAACGTATCCGGTGAGAAGTCTGAAAACACCTGATGAAACGAACACGTGAAGCTCGTCGACGCGACGGGAAGAGGATGACGAGGAGGTGGAGGACGGTGAACGGGGGCTGGCGAACGCGGAGAGAGACGGCGCGGGCGCGGGCACGGGGGCGGCGCGGCGGAGGCAGAGGTAGGGCGAAGAGAAAGGGCGGTCGAGCGAGTCGAAGGTAGAAACTTGGTTAATGCGCCGTATATTACCGTAATGCCGACTCTAAGTAGGAATTACATATGCGACGCACTCGTCGCGTACCTTCACGTCACCGCAAACGACATATTTCAGTGGCGGGAAGCCGATCGCGGCTACGTGCCTCGGTGCCAGCTAGTAGAACAAATAGAGCACCGATAATCGAGGAATTTGGAATTCAATATCCACCGATCGCCACCCTGTTCACGCGTGTCCTGGGTAGGCAATACGCGGCATTTGCATCGCGACTCGTTAAGCCTGCGATCGCGATCGTTTAGCGCCGTGAGAGTATGACGAGCATGAGGCCAAACGCGACGCCACCTCCTCGTACATATCTTCTTCCCTTGTCGCGAGTCACTCGCTCTAATAAGCACGCAGGAAATGTTACAAGAATCGACGAAAGAATTAGGTTAATTGCTTAAGATGGAACGTAGAACGGCGCCTCCTGGTGGTGATCGTTAACGATTTTGCACGGCCACATGGTTTCACGTGTGGAAACGTAGCCGTCAGATTTACTAATTGTTCGGCATCTCAAAAGCAATCTCGCGAAACGCGACGTATCGTTCCGAGAACGAACGATGTTTCGTCCATCAACCAACTCGCCAATTTATCGTTCGATTTTCGCTAATTGACAAAGCATCGGATGAACGCGAACCGAAAGCCGAACGAAAGACTTACAGTGAAAGACGGAGCGATTTAATATCTGCGTTTCGACGTTGAAACAGACAACCGGAGGAGGAGGGCGGGGGGCGGGGGGGGGGGGGAGAGAACAAATTTTTCGTAAAGAGAGAAAAAGCCAGGAGAACGGAACTAGGATCGCCCATTAGCGAGTATAAAGCAATGGGAAATCATTGCGGAGGCAATATCGTGAACGGTTTAACGGAACGGGTGCTTTTCAATCGTCGACCATGGCGCGGCGATCGACATGAATTTTGAAGCGTATCTGATAGCAGCACGGTGCCGCCTAAATATTTGATGAAACATTTCGGCCGCAATATGGGGCCCCGCATTCCCCCGGAAACGCCGTGATCCCCTGACCAGGCACAGCCAGACCGCCATTACTTTGATACATAACCTCTCTTCCCCCCCGTCCTGCTCTGTCCATATATTGATAGCGCGGATGCATTATTGATGCATTGGTTATATTTATGGGACAATTTAAAACTTGCCAATCATTTCTCGGGACGAATCGATCGAATGGCCCCGCGGTCGTTCGTTGAACCGACGCGTATTAAAAATTCACACGGAACGGCGCGGCGGGAAATTTGAAATGCGACGCGTGTATCTGCGGCTTCGGCCGCATTAAATGCACGCGGCCAATTACGCGGTAACGCACGCTGAAACAAGATAATAATCCCGGTGAATCGAGCCGTCTTTCTGCGGCAATCTCAAGTTGCGGATGATTTGTTTGCTTGTTCCTCGGAAGATATATCGAAGATACACGTGAATTAATATTTCGAGCAAGTAATCGTGTTTTAGATACGATTTCGTAACGCCTGCATCTTAATAGCCGCCCTTTCTTTTGCATTCGAAGTAGTCAGCCAGATGCGTTACGCCAAGCAAATAGAAATTTAGATGCGAAATCAAGGATTGGATCGTCAGATCGTTTTTATCTTATTACCGGTATCCGTCGAAATTACGTACAAATACTTGTTAATATTATACTCTCTCGTAAATTTGTCTAGTTTGAAAAAACGAGCATCCTTGTCAGCGATTTCTCAAAGTACGAGTACGTTGCGGGTATAATCACACTCTAAATTCACTTATCGTTAGAGTATCGTGAGGTTCGGCTATTTGTACGATCGTAGACGAAGGAGCTGTTATTGTTTAATATTTCATGGATGTTGATGGACGCGTTTGCGTGTGGAGAGCAATGCCAATCCCCTATGGCGTGTTGGGACAAAGTTGATTTTTATGTTCGAATATCGAGAGTCTCAGACGGAGCTTGTCAGATGCGTAGGGCCGAAGGGACATGTATAAAAAGGGTGCGGAAATAGGGTGAAGCTGAACGCGTCGTAGTCTCTGGAAACGTTCTCAGGAGGCTTAAAATAAATCCAAAGACAAATGATTGCGAAATTAATTAAAACTAAACGTTCTCTCTATTCCCCTTTGCCTCTTCCCTTTTTCAAACGTTTAATCGCCAATTATAAAGAAACATTCTCCGTTTTACCGATCGTCGAAGCATTAGACAAACACAGATCTCTAATTACGTCGTTTATTCCCTAAATGAAAAACTTGTCAGAAATTTATCAGAAATTGGAAGCACGTTAGGAATACACGATTTCCTACATACTACAAATTGTCTTCGCTCTTTTCGATTTCTTTCATGACCACTGATTCTGTTTCGTTGGTGGTTGCACCATACACGCTTGCATCTCCGAACCCTCGCAGCGCGGCTCTATATTCGACTAATCCGAAAGCGGCAGCGTTGCGCGTCTCGTCGCTGGTGGGCAGCGATGGCGGTGAGCGAGCAGCCTTAATTGAAGTATTTCTTATCTAAAAACTGGTGATCCCGCAGAACGGCGAGCCGGAAGACCTCTGATCCGTTAAGGTCTGGCCAGCCGTGATTGCGGGGCTCTTGTCTTCTCTTATAATTGATATTGGCTCGCCGCGCCCGCGCCTCGCCCGCGCCTCGCCCGCGCCTCGCCCGCGCCATGCCTGCGCCTCGCCGGTGCGGGCGTCGTCGCCCGTTCAACCAGCTCGAAACGCCGATAGAGGGACAAGGAGCTAGCCAGAGGAAACACGAGGGAAAGAGAGATTTCGATGGCCATGGAACCGGGCGTGCTGGTCGGAAGGGAGCGGCAGCTCTAATCCCCGATGGTCCCGTCTTCGAGAATAGTTGGTAATCCCGGTGGATAGTTGGAGATCACCGAGTTACACCGGACACACTCTCCGTAGGAGCGGAGCTTTTATTGGCAGACGCCGCTAAGGTGGATGTCTGAAGAGAATTTCGACTCGAGGAACTCGCTAGTTGCGCTCGTCGAAGGAGTAGAACGACCAGGGACCAATAGGACTGTGGATGTTGCAGGCCGATCGAGCTGGAAAGCGCTTAAACGTTCCAAGTCCACGGCCTCAATTCACCCCGGCCAAAGACTTATACGAGTATACTTAATGCGCGGGCTTCTAAAGGGTTCAGAGAAGAGAGATGTCTCGATACAGTGGCTCGAGAAACTGTAAGGTTCTATCGAATCTTGTAAATGGTTAAGATCCCTCGAGGATCTGCTATTAAACCCGGTATATGTTTGCAAAGGTTCCACCGACCGCTCGACGTTTCGTTTTCGGGGATATCGTGTGGAACGCTCGATACCACGCGCCTTACTTAAGTTTACTTAAGTGTCATTACGACAAGTTTCTCGCCGGTCTGTTCATTGCCGCGTGATTTCTTTTGTTTGAAAAACGAGTAGGTTCGCTGCAGCGGATTTTCCTGTCACCTGAAATGCAATACGCGTTGATTTTTCACGTCGCGACATACCACCCACTATATATTATATACATGTAACATGATTTTTCTTTCTTTCACGGTGCTACAATCGAAACGATCGGTGCCTCTACTTATCCGTTTTATCCACCGCGACAACTTTTTCATACTTGAGATTCGTCGTTGCTGGTAACGCACTTATATATATATATATATCTTACAACTTACCGCGTGATATTCTTAGTCATTTTTCAAGAGAACTCGTCAGTCCCGTACCCGCTGTACGTAACCGAAAATTCTATAGAGCATCGCCGGTCGGATCGATACTGGAGAGTTCGCGACTCAGGGGATCGCTTTGACTGATAAAGCACTTACGAATTACGTACCAGATTGCCCTGACGTTTATCCGTATCGTTCTTATAACAGAAAAGGAAAATATCGTGTTTGTGATAAAGCGTGCGGTCGGATCTATCCCGCAGCATCCGTAACTACCCCCAGGAACAGAAACTAGTCCGCACGTGTTGAGGATCAGGAAGATAATTCTGTCCCAGTAGGACGAGCATAATCTTGTTACCGTTACTCTATAATCCAACAATAACCTAAACAATGCCTTTCGTGCCCGTAAACTACCGTAAAGCATCGACAAAATTAAAGATCGTCGACGATCGAACAAAATTGAGCAAACCGCTTGCAGCCTTCTGCCATAAATATCAAATAACCGTTATATTCGTAACGACAAGATTTCTCCTTTTTTCTTTAACGTTTTAATTTCAATTCTTTTCTTTCTTTTTTTCCCCTCTTTTTCTCTACAATGTAATACAATATAGGATTTCAAATTACACTTATATTTAAATTGCAATTAAAAATTGCAAATAATAATAAGGACGCGAAATAATAGAAACATTAATATAATTAAAATATTTGGCGATAATATTAGGTAGTTTGTTAGCGTCGATCGCTCTATGTCAAGGCGGACGCGTCGTGCGGTGTCGACCCATTTTCAAGCGTATCGTATCGTCGTAACGCCGATAGACGGAACCATAAATGCGTGATCGCATCAGGATTTCGATAGCGATTTTCAGTAACGATACTCTCGAAGTAAACGTTACGTGGATTAAAAACAAAATTAAACAAGGATTTTTTAGAAGGATCTGATTATTGGACCACTCTACTGGTCCAGAATCTCGGCCATTTCGAAATCGTCAAATATCGATTGTTATCCGACAAGTTCAAGAGCGAAAAAGCTGTCGAAGACATAACTAATTCATAGACGATGGAAACGCACTAGTCTGTAAGTCGTCTCTCGGTGAAAGAAACGAGGCGAAATTTCCATAAAGGTTTCGCCTCCGATACGCTCGTACCTCCGTAACTGCATATGCCATGAACACGCCATAAAGCGTAGACGTTCCGATGTGCGAAACCACGCACCCCATCTTCCTCGACTAAATTCGTGTGGACATTTACGAGGATGCGCCTGCAAGATCTTATCAGCCATGAAAAATTCAACGTTTCATCTGTCCTACGGGCAGGACTGCTTCGCCGATCTGCATTCATTTATTTATATCGACCACTTAACAGACCCTCGAATAAATTTGACGGACGCTTTAAAATCTCGAAAGTTTACGCCGCGTTTGGTTAGAATTTCGTCGCCGAGCGGAAGCGACCAACCTTTTCGTCGCTTTACTTTCGCCATCATCTTTATCTACGGTCGTTCTATTCGAATCTTTTTGCATGTTTTATGAAAGTTAGAAAGCTTTAGAAATCGTTACTCGTTAATCAACTTTAAACGTAACGGTTGCTACCGTTACATTTTCGATTATCATAATGTTATTCGAGTTTAAGTATTTTTTATCGTCGTGGCAATAATAATATTCGTCTCTGTTACATATTGGTCGACGTAATATCTTTAAAGACAAATAAATTGGTCGTAAATTTCGCCGATGCGTAGATCGGCGAAAGGATTAATCGTTAATCGACGGCAATGAGAGAACGAAGATTCCTTTGTTCCAGTTGTTTGGAAGCGTTTCGCTTGTAAAATTCCGCATCCTGGAGATACACTTATAATCGTAAAGTGGGTAAAACAGGAGAAAATGAATATCGTTCATAATTCACCGTGGTGAAATTAACAACGACGTCTTTATAGTCGTGGCTCATAAAAAAGTCGAAACGAGTTTCGCCCTTGCAACGTGTTCCGATCATGAAATAAGGACTTTGAGTTTTTCGATTTCGCGGCCCGATATCGGTCCTGCCTCTCTCTCTCTCTCTCTCTCTCTCTCTCTCTCTGCCTTAGCCTCCACGGCCTTACAACCCCATGGATTCTCATATGCACTTAGTTTTCATTGCTGACCCATCGTATGTAATATAATATGTATCGTAGTCTGTGGGTCCCAGTGGAACACTGCTCGCCCACGTTTCTTCACGGGTTTCTGACCACCTCCTAAACCCCGACTACTTTTTCCTTCTTAAACGAAAACGAGTTTGCCCGATCCGGTATTCTTGCCGTACTGCAATTTCTTCGCTAAACTGTGCAGAATTTTTGAGAAACATAGCGAAACGCGATTGCTTTCGTCAACGGTTCATCGACCGTCGTACCGTTGAAAAGACGCGAAAAGTATGACTTGGAAAAATATGACAGATTTCTCGTTGCATGTTTATGGAAATGAAAATTTTTGTTAAGACGATGGTTGTTGAAACGACAGCTTGGAGGAGATGGAAATTCGCGTATCGTAGCAGAAGTAAAGAAAAGGCCGATAATAAAGCATGTGACAGAATTGGAAGCACTGTACCGAGAGAAAACTCGATTCCAGTTAATCCGCGGATCGTCAAAGTGTCGATAAATATTTCAAGAGCGCAGCTCCACGCTACCGGCAGGGACGATGGTTGCAAGCAAGGGCTCCTTGTTCGTAGCGATACATCGTGGAGGGTAGAAACGGGCCGCGAGTTCTTTTTCTATTATGCCGTGATTTTTTATTGACGAAGTGGACATTGCGGGTCCGGGGACATCTATTACTTTGTTACTGTTCCTGGTTTTCCCCGGTGTGGATGGCGCGCGGCGATGTACCCGCTGCTGATCCCGACGAGGGTTGGAAAGTTGGAAGGAAGACCGAGTACGGGGGTGGTACGGGGCAGTTTTGTCCCAGGCGTGCAATGCTCGGGGCCATAGATCACGCAATATCAGTTGTCAGGCCGGATCGAATGGCCGAGAGGGTGGACAACTGGACACCGACTACCCCCGAAGTGCGAGTGATGACCCTCGAGGGAGGCCATGCAAAAACTGCTCCTCGCCAGCCTCCTACCCTTCGCGCTTTCACCTTCGCTGTTTATGGCGCGGGACACATAAAAAGGAATATGTGACGAGCACGGATAATTCACGTTTTCTCTCTGCTCTGGGACTTGCTAGCTACCAACCAACGTCTCTCTTTCTTCCTTTCTTCCCTTCTTCCCTTCTTCCCTTCTTCCCTTCTTCCTTTTTTCCTTTCTTCTCTCCATCCGATCCACCACCACCACCACCACCGACCGTGGATATGGTTTCTCCTTGATATACTCGAGGATTTGCCTCCCTGCAGACTGTGAACGCGTAGAATTGCCAGCGCGACGCGACGATTCCACGCTGACTTATTTATGCGATCGCCTATCCAGATCGTATGGAACGATATTACCAAAGGCGGCTCTGTATACGTATACATCTGGGGTGAGTTCATCATCCTGCTTCCATCTTGAGGAGATGCAGCTACGAGAACGTAAATTTGATTTTCCATTTCGAGTACGATGCGAGGTTCGTTGCTGATCACCTGATTTATGCGGGTCTAGATTTCTGGGTAATTCAGACGAGTTTCTCTTATGTCGGATTTCGTTTGATATTTCCAAGCTATCGTATACGTGACTGGGTATCGTCCCGTCTCAGTTGCGACAATCGTCAATTGCTATCAAATAGATACGAATAAAATATTTTGCAGCTAATGCAATATTGTCTACGTAGTAGGAAAGCAACGTGTCGCGACTAAGAAATAAGACAAATAAGAGAGAGAGAGAGAGAGAGAGAGAGAGAAGCTGACATATTAGATAAAACGTGGCTGATATAAATATTAGAAAATTTCAAAGGTTCGATCCAAATATATCTAGCAGAAAAGAAGAAGAAAAGAAAGAAAACTAATGAAACTATCGCAAAAGAGAGAAGAGGAATAAAGAAGCTTGGAACGGATAAAATCAAGAAATCGCGCGCGAAGGCATTTAGCGACAGCCATGCGCGATTTGCACGACAGGATGGTCGCGATCCTCCGAAAGTAGCGCAGTCATCGAAACAACGGGAACGGGCTAAGCAGCGCGGAGCTACTCTATAAACGTCGAAACAATCCAGACCGCTTCAACGCGGTCGTAAATCCCTGCCTGTTCGTCGCATCGGTGAGGTCCGCGAGGCCCTTTCGATCTCGCCTTTTTAACCACGTTTCTCTGTGGCTCTGTGACTCGCGAGCATGCATGCATGCATGCATGCATGCACGAGGTCGTGCGGACGTGGAAAGATAGCGTTTGGATCCGCTCTCGATCCGCCTATAGAAGCGTTGCACAAAGCGACAACGGGCTCCAAAATTAGCGCGGAACAATGCACGTGGCCGGATTCAGAGTAGACGAGGAGCTCTTTGCTTCCCTTCTCGTTTCGTTCCATTCCGTTTCATTCCGTTCCATTCTTACGCTCGTTCTCGATTTCGTTCGCCACCTTCCTTTCTTTTTCCTTCCTCCCCTTATGATCGAGAGACGCTCTGGCGGAAATCCTTCTGTCCTCCGTCGCGCACACTCACGCACGCCGTGCTTTCTACGGCTATCTATAGAGGACGGGACACGCGAATCGCAAACACGCGTCGTTAAGCGTCTTCTCGCCTTCTTAATACGTACATTGTCCATTGTACGATCCTCGGCGTTTTCCAATTGCCCCTCACCGACGCACCCTGCTCTTTTAACGTATCTGTTACACTTGCATTGCAATTTCTCTATCAAAAGTTTGACACGAAATCACAGAAAACCGTCGTTCCACCGTTAATCTCGTTTGCCATCGCCGCCTAATTGTAAATTAACGTTACCATCGGCCAGTCACCAATTTTCACGTTACAATCGATCGCAATCGATATTCTCCGTTACTCTGTTATCAGTTACCATTCGTCAAAGGTCAAGCGCTGATTTCGAACGCAATTTGCAACGTTGGCAGTTACCACGCTTTAAGAAAATACTTTCTTCGCGCGCTTTTTATGATAATTCTTAAGGAAACCCTGCCGTTAGAACGATGCATGCGATAAAACGCCTACGAGGAACCGTAGAGAAGCAAGTTTCGCGATCGTGTTAAGTTGAACGCGCCTCGCACACGACTGTATCGTCGGCCCTTTTTTATTTTTCCTGCTGTTTCACCACCTCTGGCCAACTGCATTTCGTACGGATGCACGCCGTTTTCACAGTCGACCGCCTTTCTCGATCCGTGACGCTGTCGAGAACGTTGTCGCATTTTACCGCTCTTTCCCTTTCTACCTCTTTCCTCTTCCTATTTTCTTCACAGAAACAACGACGTCCTTGTCTAACTGCCTTTTGTACACCGTTTGCGCAATGCTAATTATGTTAATCAATAGATCGTTTTATCAGCTGTATACTCGATATTTACAAGTATCGTGCCGCTTACTTTTGGCGATAACCGTTTTTATATAGAAAATATTTCATCTCAAATAGTGCCGATTACGTGCCCAGCATGTACATATCGTATAACACAAACGGTACGTATCGTAAGAAATATAAAAGAACAATAAAACATCGTGCGACGTATATACTCTACGGAAGACACGAATATTCGCAAAACAAACATCGTCGATGTCGATTTATTTAATATTATATCAGGAATGAACATTTTTCCATTTCCTTCCCGACTTGACCTCAGCCTTTTTTCATGTATATACATGTATATATAAACGACGAACCGGCTGCAAATTAGAATTTCCACTGACTTTAACCGTCCGGTATCGTAAGACGGCAACTAATTACCGTGAACGTATCGCAGCATGCGCTCGTGACAGATACAATAATCGTTGCAGGGGAAGCAAACGGTGCGGATCACGGGGATCGGCAAGGAGGCCGATGAATTGAAAGTTTTTGCATTCGATCCGACTCACCGAGCGCCTCGTTCCTCCGAGAATTACCATAGGAGCGAGGTAGGGACGAGTTTAGAGCTTAATTTGCCGGAAAATTATTGACGGAAGTCTGAACAGGCACAAATCATAACGCTCGGTGAATCCGTGCGCCCTTTTCCTACTCTTTCCCCTGTTGTTTCCCCTCTGCGACGTTCCTCGTCCAAGCAGCCAGTTCTCGAGCGACGTTCGATCTCTCTACATCATCCAAATGACTCGTGGCCGTCGACGAGGACAACGATCAGACGTCGTAGTTGCCTGCATGTATACACGCGCACGCGTCTGTATACGTGGCTCGCGAATCCATCCTGGATTATCTGCCGTGAAATTGTCTGATTTGCCTCGCATTTTCCACGGCACGCCATTTGTTTCGTCGCGTTCCTCGCGGAGATGCATGGCGCGGCGGCTCCAATATGCACGTAGTTATGGACGGGATGCAATTCCGTGGAATGACGTAATTGTTTAGGAGATTGGGCCAAACCGGTTGGCCCAGCTGCGGACGTGGCCACTGCCATAAAGCTGATAGACGCTGCTGGACGCCTCGCAGCATAGCCTAACCAAATTGCCGCTATATTTTTCCGATCGATCGCGATGATGTTTCGCCTATTTCGTTTGTTTCGTCTGTTTCGTCTGTTTCGTCTGTTTCGTCTGTTTCGTCTGTTTCGTCTGTTTCGTCTGTTTCGTCTGTTTCGTCTATTTCGTCGACCGACCCGATGCCGACTGATGAATGTCGTAAGAGCGTGTATACGATTCGAGTTGTTCAACCAAAATATCGACAAAAAGTTCAGATTACCAAAGGATTGAAATTAAGGCACGGTGGAAGGTAACGCGTACGTTACGTTAGCGGTCGTGTATTTTTGAGGAAATTTATATAGAATAATTATCTAATTAGTAAATCGAAGGCGAATCGAATAACACAGAACCGTCGAAACTGACGAAATAACGAGCCAAATACCGAGTTCAGTCGTCTTAAAAAGTTAGTGCGTTAAAATATCTAATTGCATTATTTTCGATCTATCGAATTAATCGATTCTTCCCATTTATCGTATTTTTCTTACGTCCGTACATAAAATATTCGCCAGTAGGACTTATTTATAACAACGATATTCTCACTCGCGGTAATTTTTCGGTAAACGCTTCTTCGAAAAGACGTTCCAGCTTGAAACTACGTGGTCCGCGTCGAATTGACGCATAGTGGCAGTATCGCGTGGTCATCCTTTCAACCGGCAGCACCTGTTAACCAACTAAACCGGTTAACCGATTAACTAAGCCCTTAAATCGGGTTGCTGACGGAGATCAGTTAACCGGTCAACTTGAGCACCCGCAAAACACTACAACTACTCGACCAGGAAATACAATTAGACTAGCGGTAAGACATCCCTGGCATCGCATACGAGTACGAGTTTCTTAATAAGCGGAAAGATTTCGACGATGACGTCGATTAATCGTTAAACCGGTTGATATTTCCATTTGCGTAAAAATACTGGCTTCGACAATTCGTTTTAAATCGTTATTTTCAGAGTTAGAATGGCGAACGACGAAAAGCGCAGCTAGGTAAAAGATATTTACTTGAGCTTTCAGAATTATCGCATGTTCTCGTATTAAAACAGCAGTGCAAGCATAGCGTAGAGAATAAATAAATTGAATTAATCGGAAAGATTTTCTACTTGTCGTTAAACGCTTGAACGCTTTCTATTAGTTGTCTATAATATAGCTGATACGAACGCCAGCGTACCTCTGTCGTAGTAGCTAAAACCCTCGTTTCTTCGACAGCGTTGTATCCTTCTGGCTTTATGTCGGATTTATGAGGAGGCAAATGGAAGAAAAACACGAGCGGCGCGTGTTTATTGTCGACGTGTGCAAGTTGCCGTACTTTTCTGCCGCGTCTTCTTTCTCACCGCCATTCGATGCCACTTTTCACGTTGCTCTGCGGCATCTCAAACTCGCGGACATGCGACACGTAGGGGTATAACGCTGGCAAATATGGGATTCTGCACTCGACCCGTTCTTTCCATGCACTCCGCCATTTCGCCGCTAAGCGTTATCCAGCAAAATGTTTCAACGCGGCCTGCCAGAGTACACCGACACGATCTGCTAAATATCTTACGGAGTCGCTACGAGAAACTTTGAAATTTCCAAGATACCTTGATGTTTGCTGGCTAGTCGCAAGTTCTCAGTCGATATCTTTCTTCGTTTACGCAACAGTTACGAGTTTGATAACAAGAGGAACGAAATTTTACAAATTCGTTACGAGTCCAACCGACCTGATCGCCTTATTCCTTGCGTAAAAGGCAAAGCGACGAGTGGCAATTTGTAATTACTCGTAATTACAGATTTACCAAACTTACTAATTTACCAATAGCGTTACCGGTGGTCATGACAGCATGCAAAATTGGAAATCTATGTACAAAGTGCCCGATACGATTTCCGTCAAAGTCTTTAAAGCCTTTGGAATCAATTCAAGTATTAGTCCGAACGGTATCCGAGTGAAAGCTGAAGCGACTCGACCAAACCAAGCTCCATCATCGTTCGTCAACTGCTTGAAAACGTTGCCTCGCTAGTCGATATAGCCGCGACCTCGAACGAGGGTCTCGCGACCCAGCAAAAGACGAAGCGAACTCACCGAAAATCTCTGAAGGTTCGCCGAGTTGCAAGGGGAGGAACGCGTGTATCGATTCCGGGTCAATAAAAAAGTCATCTGGAGAGAGCTGCAAAGGCATCGCATTGGCTGTAAAACGTTCACCGACTGATAACATCCAGCTGCAGCGAGTGGTGGGTGGCTTCCTGGCTGGTTGGCTCTTTTTCTCCTCCGCCCTCGTGGCGGTGGGTTCGCGCGGGGGTAGGGTGGGGTGGCGAAGGGCGGGGAGGAGGAGCAGCAGGAGCAGGAGGCAGAGAGAAGCGGAGGCAGTGGCAGGATGCCGGGGATCAGGCCGTTATTTAGTTAATGACTATTCTCTCGCTCGTAGGCGCTGCCAGGTCTGGAATACAAGATCGTGTTTGAGATGCTCCGCGTGCTGCTGTTGCTGTTGCTGGTAACCCTGGATCCGGGTGCGGGGCCTGGACAGTTCCGCTGGCTCGCTATCTCTTCTCCGTGTAACAGAGAATGCTGGCCCGTGGTGCACACGGCTGGTATTGCACGCGTGTCCTTGCGCTGGCCTGCAAGGAGTTTCGGCCACGTAGCGCGCAGTCAGCGCCGCGACCAGCGCAGGCAACTTTACGTACGCGAGGAAAGAAACAGCGAAATATCGATCGTCAACTAGGAAACCGATGATTCCAAGTATTTAGAGGAGACTCGCGCAAGCTTGATAACGTTGAATGTCGTAAGGGCGATAGCTGTGGGGCCTCGCGGTACGAACGTTGAAGGGTGGTTCCCCGTTGTAGCTGCGTATTACGCGGAGAAATTATCACGAATCGAGAGGAAGATTGGTGGTGGAAGTTTCGATCCGATCCTACTTCCATATGTTCGCCTCATTGCATAAAATCTGCGTGATATACATAGATGCGCAGAGAATTTATTCGCGCCTTTCTCTCATTTGTCGTGCCTTTGAATCAAGCGGGACGGAGAACTATTTACGAACGATGTTGTACAGATTTTATACGATACGAAGTACAACGTGGAATTCATTCGAACCTGCGGAATATTAACAATTACCGCGCAAAGAAGTATTAAAATAGGCATCGAGCCATCGTTCCGACGAATCTTTCGTCTCCAAATGAATTAATTTTACGACCAGAGTGCACGAGACTGGTGTACCTTTCCATTCGGCGGCGTTCGAAAATCACGCATCCGCGATCCTGTGAGACGAGGTTCTCGAACGCGTGCATCCCCGCGTGCGATATCCACCGTCAGGGACTATCGATCCCGTCTCGTCCTTTTTTTCTTCTCCTTCTCCTTCTTCTTCCTCTCCGTCTTCTTCTTCTTCTTCTTCTTCTTCTTCATCTTTTTCCTCTCCTCCTCCTCCTTCTTCTTCTTCTTCTTCTTCTTCTTCTTCTTCTTCTTCTTCCTCGTCCCGAAATCTATTTATAAGGCGAGGAGAGCGTTGCTTACTCCGTGCACGCGGAGGCAGCGAGGGATTTCCAAAGGTGGCGTGGGGGTGGAGACGCGGAGACCGGGCAGTCGGCACAAGAAGGGGGTGAGTGGCGCAAGGGAGGGGTTGGGGGACTAATATCGGAACATCGACGGCCAAGTCGACTCGGGGATTCGAACGAGCTGGATGTTTAATTAGGAGCCAACGAAGGCAGCCAGGGTCTGCGGAGGAACGCGAGGGGGCGGTGGAGGGAACCGAGGGATCCGCGACGCGCAGGTATAGAAACGTACATATATACCTATAAACCGTATGTACGCACACGTATGTATGTGCACCTATGTACGCGGTACTGACCGCGCATACGTGGCGACGAGTTATCATTTGAAATTTCTCGAACGACTGTTCCAGCTTGGATACATGGATGGTCGATATCGCGGAAATTCGCGTCTAAACTGAAAACTAGAAGATGGAAGGGTAGACGAAACGAAGACATAATACTAGAATCTCAGGATCAAAGAATCCCCTTCCCTATATTCAACCAAAATTCCAAAATTCCAAAATTCTTTCTACATTCTATAACGAACCGTTTGAAGATAAAAACACCTTGTATATGGCCGGTACTGTACGCACGTATGCATGTATGTACCTATAGAGATGGTGAAGGGTGGGGATACGCCCGTTTCCTCCCACAGCTTATCCACCTCCATCACCCTGAAGCCCACGGAGAGAAGGGAAGAAGGAAGCCTGGACAGAAATAAAGCAGAAAGAGGGGGGAACGGAGGGACGCAACACGCCGAAGAATTGTCTGCGATTTTGTTTTACCTCTCGCGGCTACCTCTCGATCGCGTTCATCGATTTCTCACACTAGCGTCCCCTTTAGGGGCCGTCGTCCCCGCAGGGACAGAACCCGTGTCTACGTATGCGTACACACCTACGTCTACGTCCGTGTAAAAGAACGCAAAGTGGCCTGAAATCCTGGTACGCGACTCCTCTCGGTCGGATCTGCGTGCTGTTCCACACAGCCTATGTGTCTATCTTCCTCCCTGAGAAGGGTTGCTGTGATCTTCGCCAGAGAAGCAAGCTTGTGGTAAATGCCTGGAATTAGTTCCACGTATCGCTGCTGACGCGTCTGGGTGGTTGATCGTTGCTGCTCGCGTACACTGACGCAACAAGGGGAGAATTCTTACGGGGGGTTAGGTTGGGGGGATTCTCAAACGGACTGCTTTCTGATCGATCTCTTTGCCCGGATACCAACGAAACGTTCAAGAGTTTCGATAGACAAAGCGCCATCTTTCCCGTTGCTGTTTCCGTTGGTAAGACAAAACTCTGATCCCTCGATCTCGCCATATCCGATCAAGCTAGGCCTCGAACAAAGAATTACGCGAGATCTGCCAAAAACCAGACTACATCGTTTCGACCAACCATCAAACTTACTGCTTGTCCGAAAGAATCGCCTGGAACAAGGAAAGGACGGTCAAGCCACTTTCGGCGTGGCAGGCACGACTTAGGGAGTATCGTACGCTGCAGCCTGACAAGCAACGGCTGATTCCAATGTCCAGAGTCTAGAGGAGATTGTTTTTTCATCCTCCAGGAAAATGTATGAATCGTGTCGTAGAGGGCTTTGCAAGTGTGCGGCTAATGGCTGCGGAGAACTTCTCTCTACACCCTAAATCCATTCTATGCACGCGCGCCCGCGCCGGCATACACACACACACACACGTACGAGATGCTTCGCGCGTGTAAATCTGCTGGTGTACGTCGGCCGACTAGCAGAAATCTCATTTCATGCCGGAAGCCCGAAAAAGGGATTAACATTGACCATTTTCCGCGGAGCCGGTTTTAACTTTCTCGATGGACCGCCTATTAAACCGATTACTCGTGGCTAGCCAGCTCCGGAAAAGCCTGCAACACCCAGCAGCCCCCTGTAGTGTGTCACCCCTGTAGACACCGAACGAGCTTCACCTTCCCGGCGCCCCTTGACCATGAAAAACGAACGAGGCTGATCTTTCGTTGCCGTTTTATCTCGCGGGATTAGCCCACGTCCGTGTTTTTCGCGTCCGGGTTTCAACCTTTTTCTGGAATAACGCGTCGTCGTCGTTGCGTGATAATTGCGAAGCGAAAGGGAAATTGAAGGCGCGTGGACGGTAAAAAGCCTGATTGTGGTAGGAAAAGTGAGCCAAGTCGAGCGGAGGTTGGTGAATAGTGCCAGGAATTTGATCGATTTCGATTTACTCTGCCCTTACCCCTCTTTTCCCCTCTTTTCCTCTCTTTTCCTCTCTTTACCTCTCTCTTTTCCTCTCTTTTCCTCACTTTTCCTCTCTTTTCCTCTCTTCTCCTCTCTTTTCCTCTCTTTTGCAGGGTTAGGATGGTAATCGATTGATAAAAGTCGACGGATTCCTGCCTATTTTATTTTAGTTATTTACCGGCTCTACGCCCTGTACTATCGTAACGATCGATACGATAGAAGATAGAAGTAATCAGCATAAAAGCAGAGAAAGTAAACTGCTATTAATTATTGATACAATTATATCGTGCGTAACCGGTTCGGTGGAATGCTTGCGAGAAAAGGGGACGATGTCTGATGGAAGGCCGGCGAGAAAGCCCAACGTCGAAACGCGTTAGAATTTCGGGACAATCTATCGAGCCGGTCGGTATTATATCCGCGAGGAACGATGCATAGAGCGGTAGAGACAGACGACCAAGTATCCCCAGATAAATGTGTTTTCAGCTTCTGAACGATCTAGAATCTAAAACTTGCGAAGAAACGCAACTGACATTCTCTCTTACTTCATGTTTCCTACGAAATTCGAATTTCCTCGTATCATTGATACCGGTTTCGATTGGCAGTAGTTGGGTTTTCAGCATACAATTTCTATTAGGAAAATAAAGGGTAGGCAGAAACGAACATTTTGACGCAGAATGTTGGAATTTCGCTTGGCCCTGATATTCGTTCGATGATCCTCTCGATAAACAGATGTCGACGAGAAAAGAACAGCACGTTTATGCAACAGTTCCAAGAGCCACGGATTCTCACAAACTCTCATGCTGATTATCAATTATTAAAAACACGTGGTCGTGCCGGTCTCCGCTCTCATCTTGCCGTTTCGTTCCACGAACACACCATCGTGTGTTGGCTAACTCCCACGAACTCGATCTAAGAATACTATCGTTGATTTTAATAGCATTAGAGTCGCACGATTTAACTCGTCGACCACCAAGAGATCGTCGGATGGTTTCTTCTATCTATACGCTTGTATATATATATATATATATATATATAATGTATGTCTATACAGGATATAATAAAATTACATAGAGTAAAATTTTCACATTTGCTGCTTTCCAATTAGTTTTTGTTGGTTTAAACAGAATTTGTCCCGCTGCTAGACTTGCGTTTATCACGTTACGAGAAGAGCAAAGGCAAGAAAAAAAAAAAACCGTTCGAAGACGAACGTGCAAAGTCGAAGAAGAAGCGGCTGTTTAATTATGCGCGGCGTATGGAATCATATTTTCCATCTGCGACGGCATAATTCATTTGGGGTAGCGTGTTTCGGCTTTCGCGGAATGAGAATCGGTCGAGCCGGAAATCCAGCGAATTTTTTTTCATTCGGATTGTCGTCATGCGCGTTGTAATATGCCGATAATTCTGCAAAGCATGCGCGCGTTATTCGATGCACGACCAGTCACGATAACTATCGCAAATGTTGAAGCTCTTATGGCCACGTGACGAACGTGCAGATCGAGTAACGGTACATCCTCGGTTGCATCTTGCACGCGCGATCGTGCAAAATAGACGACCTTGATTCCTTCGAGGCTCACGATCGTCTACCTTTGGAAATTCCATGGCCTTCCATACATCGTCGAAAAATACTGACCGAAAGATCGTCAAATTAGTTTGATTACCTTAGTCAGGTACTCGGTAGGTTCAAAATACGAGAGAAAGTTATCGCTAGGGCCAACAATCGAGACTTGAAACATGTACCAAAGAAATCAAATCGGCAGATATACGATGAAAGTATAATACACGTATGTACGTCGTACTAACTAAATTAAAGCCAGAGCACTCTTCACGATAAATCGTAAATTCATCGTTTCGACAATTTGACTATTAGATATTTTCCAAAAATCTATACCGATCGAGAGTTCCTAATTCCTAATTTCTAATTCCATAATTCCGTATAATCCCGTCACAGTTGTCAAATTCCCAAATGACAAATATCTCACAGCGTCGCTGGGATACGATTAAAATGTTAGCGAACAGCAAACGCACTTGTATCCAACACAGAGTATCCATAGTAGAGCTTTCCCACCGTAGAATATACACGAAACACAGCGGACATATGCGCTTCTCTAAAGTCTAGCAATAACGGTAATTGCGTTATTAAGGTCGAGGGTGAACGATTCCTGGGGTCTCTGACGAGTTCTCTGGGTTCAACGAAGCGAACGCTTGACCCCAGCGGCCAAGTGGAGAGAAAGGACCTAAGTATGGTCAGCGGACGAAGGACGCGTTATACGTCATTAGACTCGGACAGGGTGGTTTTCATGAAGTATCCGTGGGTGTCAGGGAATCGCCAGATGGTCCTCTCTGGCAAACAGCAGCGATACGCTCGCTAAATGAAGTGCTTTCTCTCTGAAATTCGTTCGATGTTCGTTAACGGAGAAATGTTTCGTCTTGAGACTGATGGCGAACCCTCTTCCCACTTACTCCTACCCTTATCGAGATCGTTTCATCATATACATATAAAAGCTTTCCTGCCTCCTATCTCGGTATTTTAGTATTTTACTACTTTAATGTTCGTTCCATCCCTTACCGACTAATATAATTGAATCACACGGATGGCAGGAATTTTTGTACATTACGTACTTGTTCGCCCTTTTCAACGTTCAAATTATTCTCTGCATCTGCGTCGATATACGAAGGTTTACGAATCGAATATTACGAACGGTCGATAGAAATTTTGTTCAAAAAAATTCCTAAACCACAGACCTGTATGATATCTAAATGATTGTTCTTCTCGTAAAGAAAATACATTCCCAATATTTTCCATGATATTTTTCTCATATTTAACGGTCAATCTATGTTTCGGATCTTTTCACAAGATTACAGACAATTCAGCCTAGCTCTTGACAGCGAACATTCGAATATCCTTCGTGCCTAACATGATCATTGAAAAATTACATGGAAATTCATGCCGAGCAATTACCAATTCGATGCTTGGAAACAAGAGGATCATCTTGAAAGAGAAAACTGGCCCAGTACTGGGACCGACCAATCGGTCGGAAAGGGTAAACGAGCGCCTCTCGCAGATGTTTCAACCCCTGCAGCGAGCACGCATCAGGAACAACGGTTCTAATTCTTGTACGGCGGCGATTGACAGTCGCGCGTCGTTGGCAGGAGCTGACGAGAGCAAAAAGGGGCCATGGAATATCACGAAACGCTGATGATGATTGCGAGTCCACATGTTCGGGCACACGATTGCTAGACAAGGGAGTGGGATGATCTTTCGTTCCTTTGGGAGATTTTCGAATCCTCCGAGTATCCAGGCTCGATCCTCCCGCCCCCCACCCCCCGGTCATTCTATAGGTCCTGACTAATCGGTTGGCGCGTCAAACTGCAAACACGGAGATGGACAGTTTGCACGTGAATTGCCGTTTCGCAAGCAGAATCACACTCGAAGAGATCGCGAAGAATAAGACAGTAGACGGTCGGAGAATAGTCGATGAAGTGATAGGTGGAAGATTAACGATTATATACAGTCACGCTACTATTTAAAAACATTCGAACAACTGGCTATCTTTGAAAATTAGAAACAAAGTTAAAATGATTTTATCGTTTACAATCGTCATAGTTACGTATTATGATGAGATATACATACATGACGCGATATATAATATACGATGCGATGAAATTGATGCATATATTATATATATGTGTATATATATATATATATATATATGTGTGTATATATATATATATATATATATATATATATATATAATAATAAAACATTGCAACGACAACTCGCGCTTTAGCATGTTCTATCGTTTTGAAATTCAGAGAGACTATCATGACTATGACGGTCGGCATTCTTACGGCATTCGAATGGCAACCAGAGTAGGAATCAGGTAGATATACTATAACGCGGGCCGTCGTTCGTTGCGTATTCACAGATGTCGTTGGACCGTTCGATTCGCAAGCTCCTGGAGGAAAGAAAAGCAACACGGGCTGCAGGATTCAGAGGGGGCGAAACAACACGCGGGGCTTCAGAGAAGGCCAGATAACCGGTTTCGATCGGTCCAACACGCCCGAAACATAAACGGAACAGAAACCGTCGGACCCGTGTAACCGTTCGCAATCTGTATACATCAATACGTGTAATTTCGAGCTGACGGTATCAGCGTACGGCGTGGCAGTGTATGATGCCGTCGGTGCAGCTGCATCCCCCGAGCTTGCAGTCCTCTATAGCCACGAATTGTACGCGATGTTCTATACGGCTCACAAGTTTCCCAGGAGGGGGAGGTGGGTGAGGGGCCGAGCGAGGTTTCCCGGAACCCGTCGACTATACAGCCTTCCTGGATGGATACAGAGGCCAGGATTAGAGCTGATTGGGCCGGCCTCGTCGTGATTAGAGATGTTATCAGGCCGGTTACGCTCTCACCAGCGTTCGCCCTCTGTATCGTGGCTACGTGTTTGTGTTCTTCCTCTGCTTCACCCCTTCCCACCCTATTCGGAATGCGTACTCTCTATCGTCGAATTGTCGTTCCTTCTCTCTCTCTCTCTCTCTCTCTCTCTCTCTCTCTCTCTCTCTGCCACTCTCCCTCCTCTCTTCGTGTCTATATCTATTTCGTTTCTTCGTCTTTCTCTCGATTATGCCGGATGTAGGACTTGATCGCTGGATTTTGCCATTTGTCGGGTATAATTGTATCGGGTATAATTGCGCGACGATAGGGCTCTCAAGGTTTTCAAAGTGAAAGTAGAGTTTCGGTCGACGGTTTAGCTGGGAATGTGAAATGCCTAGCGATGGTTGTGCCAAGTATGAGAATCGCGAGAGAAAGGAAGAAACTGTTTGAGAATAAAACGTCGGTGAACGTGTTACGTAGTTTTGAGATACTTGCGTATTTCTTCGATCTATCGATTCTGCATTTCTTTGCAAAGTTCTCGAACGTTCGACAGCGGGTATTTTCGAGAATAATATCATATCTCGATGGTCAAAGTGCCAAAGGGACATTTTAAACCTGATAAAGCCTCAACATATGTAAAATAACGGAGTATAGAATGATACATCGCCCGAGAGATTAGCGAACATTGGAAATTTCATCGGCAGAACTATCGTGTCGTCGAGCATCTTGAACTGAATCATTGATGACGTTACTTACACAGCGGCGGTGCACCACTGGTGGACATGGTTTTGAACACGTACATACGCGACAGGCTCGTGGACGATCGCGCTTTCTTCGCCTTCAGTGTCAATTCCCTGCTATATCTCCGTCGGAAATCTTGTTACCGGACATCGGTTCCTGCATCTTTTATGATCGCCTTCGATACACCGGTCCCCTGACGCTGAAAAAACGTGCGAGAGGACAGATCGAGAAAGCTTTTCTCACAAAATCGCTCTCTGTTTCTCGTTCACGATCTTTACCGTCAACATATTTCCGTCATTCTGCCCTTTATCGTACTTGTATTTGAAGATATTAGGTAGATCGTCGATAGCTGTTATCCCATGTAATTACTTAATCTTTGGACAGATTGAAAGAGAGTTTCTTACGAATTCGATCATAATCTATCCTCCTTTATACAGCCGTGTCCTTCTTACAGCCGTGAAAAGTTCAAAGGAAATTTCACTCGCATCGATCTAACCCTGTCTTGTATGGAAAGTTCGATTCTCAGCGATGCAAAGATCATCGACGATGATTTAATAGGCGCGGACACGTGTCAGCGCGAAAAACGTCAACATATTAGGAACGATGAACAGGCGAGATAGAGGCGTACTCGAAAGAGTCCCTCGTTCATATCGAGGCACCGGCTCCACTCGAGTGCCATTTCAATTACTCTGAAAACGATTCTCGAGTACCTCTTCATGTCCGTAGATAAAGTATCGCGAAGGCACATGCTCTCGGCCGGTCGAACTGATCCACGCACGAAGCCTGTAAAACGCGATGGGTCCGATAATCAGGACGCTGATCGTATCTTCCACTTGTAGAGTATGCCTCTCGAGTCACAGATTCTCGCCGATATCGCGTACTTTCGTTTTTACGTGGGCCCCGTAACATCTATTTCGAAAATAGAGTACGAGTAGTAAATGACCCGTGCTCGCCAGCTCTCTCGCCTTTATATATCTATTCTCATGCGAACGAATACCATATAAACGGTCCCTTTGCTAGACAACCGGCTTAAGACTCATTTAGGCGCGTATACATAGCCCGTTAACATCAAAGGTAAAAGGGACAAAGGCGATCTTTGACAATTACAAACCAGAGATCCTATCGACAACGCGTCGTTCTGCTTCGAACGATAATAACGGCAAAATTTCGTTCGAATCTAATTGTAAGAAATTTACGATCCCTTGTTTCTTTTTTCTTTTTTCCTTTGTAAATTTGTAAAATTGAAATTTGTAAATTTCAACGCTCACGTTAAACCTATTTATGCGTATTCGTGCGCACAATAAGAAATATCTGCAGAATCTATCCGAATACATAGACAGAGAAAGTAATTGCAAATTTTTGGTCGACAATGCGCATCTTTATCTCGACTGAACGCACAAAGATCTCTGGAAGCATTCGTCACCTCGAACACGGCGTGCGCTGCGGTACTTTCCAGCGCTCATTAGCGTCTGACGGCAGCCACGCGTTCTTCCCCCCTTAAGGCCGAGTCATAAATATAACTTACGGGCGAGCACCTATGAAAAATTTGTCGCGGCTTAGCCGCCAGACAGATTGCGCCACGGCGTGCAGCTACGTCTCTTAATTTCGTTGGTCGCCTCTCTAAATCTGGCGCTTACAGGCCCGTGTTTATGTTACCAAGTGTTCGCAACATTGCACCTTCTACGTATCTATCATATCGACTTTCTATTCGTTTTCCCTATCCTTTCGAGAACAAGAAAAGGAAGGAAAAGCATTCAGCAAAATGTAAAATGATTTCATTAAAAAAGTCTTTCATTAAAAAAAAAAAAAAAAAAAAAAGGAAGCGAACGAAGCTTCTGAAGCTTATTTCACACCAACAGATTCTCTAATAGCAATGAAACTTTTTTTTTCTTTTTAAGTTTTAGAACCTAAAGAACAAAATCAGTCATGGCGATCGATTCGTATCGCTATCTCTGTTTGATATTATTTGGAATATGTATGCGTACGAGTATTCGAGCAAAGAATTTTTTACTCATTCGTAGACATATTCAACGTAATCGTCCGTCCGTCAACTATAAACTCGCGTGTTTCGCGTAATTCGAGTCAGAATCCTCCTACCTACGAGGCTGACACACCAAACAACCTTCTGTTTGCAGTGCGAAAAGGTGTGAGGAAGCACCGTGTACGGCATGCTTCGCTAAAATATCGAGTAAACAATCACGCCATGGGTGTCGAGAGAAAAAAGGAGACTTATCGGGTGATTTTTACGTTCACGGGTTCGAAAGGTACGGCTTCGTTAACGATCCGTTCGATGATTATTATAGAAGGTTTATGGCGAGACTCAAATCGATGGATGTCCAGCATCGTCACGTCGGTCGGACCGGCGCCGTCTCGACTCCCAATTAGCAGCTTATCGTTTATTGGTTTTCGATATTTGTTTTTCTTTTGGGAGTTGGAGCTGGGCCTCGGATAGTTCAGAATTTCCCGAAACATGGAAATCGGTCGAACATCCGTCAGAAAACAACAACGATGTTTCTAACTATCTCGCGTTTGACTGTAAAAATGTTCAGCCGATGCACCGTTCTTTTGCTCACGGATAATTAAGCAACGTTAGGAAATGTACCGCAGTTGCTTTATTCTACCTTTACTTTGCTTTATACGTTACCAGAAGGGCGACACGAATAGGAAAAGCTAATTATATAAAACAATTTTCAGAAAACTATCAATTACTGGACGAGTAACGCTCGTCTGGATCGATCTGGATCATCGATTTAGATATAACTAGACAAATAGACCGATAGACTTAATAGCCGATAGAAAATTGTTTATTATATCGAGCTATTTGTACAGATGGGTAATATAAGTAATCGATGGTCTGTGATATTTCGAAATCTCCAAAGAAATATCTATCTGTTGGTGGTTATCGAGAAGAACGGCCGAAAAGATTGAACAGTAATATCCTTCCTCTTATACTAGCTCTTATACTAGTCTTATACTAGTTTTTACGATTAATTAGTCGAAGGATCTGCAAACATTTTGAGTTGGATCGTTACTCCGGCAACACCGACGATGCGAGTATATACGGTTCGACGCGAACGAAATCGCATTCGGCGCGAAAAAAGACGGACGAAGATTCTTGGAGAAGGGATTGTAGGATGGCGAAACGGAAAAGCGACCGGGGAAGATCCACGGCATCCCAAGCGCCGGGCTAAAGGGGGG